>NC_079207.1:70906193-71121193 GCF_026745355.1 Beta vulgaris subsp. vulgaris
ATTATTGACGACTAATGCTTAAATCATACTTCATCAGAGACGTGTTTTACTTATGGAACGGAGGAAGTATTTTTTTTTTTATAATTTTGGGAGTCATGCTTAAATCAGTCCTGTATCATTTACTCTCCAACTAAGCACATCAGTAAAAAAAAAAATTATAAATATATGATAAGTCACCTTGGCGTAAGAAGGAAATTGTACGGTTTAAGTTAGTAACCTTTTTTTTAGAGGAAAAGGAAAAATATGGATTAGGAAGATGAGAGAGTATCCATGACATGAGTATACACAAAGCAATATTATGGGGACAATGATTTTCCTAAATCTGCTTTATATCAAATGGAACTATTTACGCGAGATGATGAGCAACATAGTTACTTTCACGTTTTACATGAGACCATGAGATATTAATTGGTATAGCTAGTACTCAAATACGTAATGCCATTCATAACCAAATCAAGATCAGAAAGATACATATTCTCTTACGCTAATTTGTAGATCAATGTTTGACAATTCGACCTGAAGATTACCTCTGCGAACTTGTATTTTCGCACAAGACGCATTGTCATGGCCAAGGCTTTGGCTTCATATATTTTGGGGGACCCGTAGGCTTTAGTTCTCCTAGTGGCAGCAATCTTCACACGGCCTTCATGGGGATACCACGAGTCTGGGAAAACGGTGCAAGTGCTAGTCATAGGAGTGTAAATAGTAAATACGCTTGGGGTACTTGCCTTGTTTATCAACCATAATAAATGAAAATTAATACTTTTATAGGCGTTAAAGTTTTTATTTTAAGGAAAATTTGTCATAAACAACCTTTTATAAATAGTTTTTTTGTGAGAAACAACCTTAACTTTTTTTTTTTTTTTTGTGTAAAGTGCTATCTTAAACGTAAACAATTTTGTCAGAAGAAACCTGATGATATCATGCCGGTGTTCATAATATTTTTCGCCATTGACTCAATTATAAATTTGCTAGCAACAACCTTTTATAATAGACTTTTGTCAGAAACAACTTTTTATAAATTTTTTTCCAAGTTAAAACCTTAAACTTATTTTTTTTTCGCGATATGAAACCTTTTCTAATTTTCTAGTGTCGACTAAGCCATTTTCGACGCGGACTCGTGTTTATATTAAGATGGGAAATACTTTTATTGGGTTGAAATGAGATAGGCAATATTTGAAATTCAAAAACCAGTAACTTTTTGGAGGATTAAGATAAGAGAAGCTAACAAAAGATATCACATATCACGAATGGCAAAGAGAGAACGAAGCATGATAGTTTATATGATGACTGAGAAAATGGGTGGAAATTTAAAAAAAGGGTCAAGTCCCACTCTCATCAATTATCTTTGGAAATGACTTGGTCAGCTTTGGAAAACTACTAGGTAAGATTTATCTCGCAAACAAAATTAAGTTTAAGGTTCTAATTTAAAAACAAATTTATAAAATGTTGCATCTAACACAAAAGACAATGGAAAAAGGTTGCTTATTGCAAATTTTCCGGATCATTAACTAAGTCAATGTCGAAAAATTTAGTCAATGCCGATATAATGTCATAAGGTTTTTTTGACAAAGTTTTTTTAGGTTTAAGGTTTCTCTTTGACAAAAAAAAATATTAAAAGGTTGTTTCTGAAAAAAGTTGCTTATATAAGGTTATTTATGACAAATTTTCCTTATTTTAAAGATGGTAATCCAAATATTAAGGCTATGTTTAGTTCACCTTATTTTTGCTTATTTCAGATCTAAACAAATCAGATCAGATCAGAAAAAATAAGTTTAGATCAGTTCAGATCATGCTTATATTTAAAAATCATTATTACTATTAAATATCTTTCATTACATATTAGTAAAAATTATAATAATTGAATATTAATAAAGCACTCATTGAGACGAATCAAACAAGACCCCACATGACTATATTTTTTCATATATATTGAGAAAAATCTAAAAGATAAGATCTTGTAATCAAATCAAATCAGATCAGATCAGTTCAGATCAGATCAAATCAGATCAGAAAAAATAAGTTTAGATCAAATCAGATAAGTTCAAATCAGAAAATTTCAGATGAACTAAACATAGCCTAAAATGCCCACATTAACAATAAAAAATAGTTTCTCATCCAATTAAGTTGGTAAAGTCTTAAGGGAATAATAATAAGATTTGAGATTAAATTTCGTTTACATCACTACACTAAAATTAGGGCCTGTTCTCCCCAACTTATTTTCAATTCAGTTCAGTTCAGCTCTAGACAATACTTTTACTCTCACATATCACTATTCATTTTAGTTCATTTCAATTCAATTCAGTTTAGTTCAGTTCAATTCAATTCAATTCAGTTCAGTTCAATTCACTTCAATTCAGTTCAACTGTTTTTATGTCAAAAAACATGTCCGTAATCCTTCCATTTAAAAAAAAAAAACAGTTTTTACAAATATGAACTTGACTGACAACATTTATTACGGGACACTCTATATGATTAATAGATATCGTATATGAATGTATGGGCCATTATGTCTCAAAATAATTAAAAAGACATGGGCAATTTTATCCTTTAGAATTAAACCCTAGCAAGTTCTCAATAATTGTCACCTTCCTTTTCCATCTATATAAAGAGTGAAAAACTAGTGCACCCATGCATCCAACAACAACAACCAAAACCTACTTACCAAAAATGTCTCACCTTCACTTCATCTTCTCCTTCTTCCTCCTCTCTCTTCTTCTCTCTCCTTCAATCACCTCCGCCGCCGAGTCCCTTTTAGACACCGACGGAAACCCTCTCAGTTCGAGTGGCTCTTACTACGTCCTGCCAGTGTCTTGGGGAGCTGGTGGCGGCTTAAACATTGCTGCAATACAAGATCACCACACCCGATGTCCTTACTATTCAGTAGTTCAATCTCAAGATGATCGTTGTGGCTCAAACTTAGGCCTTCCTGTAACATTCACACCTTCTGACTTAGAAGAAGGACAAAATATTACTCTCGCAACTGACTTTAGCATCGACTTCAACATTCGCCCGCCGCATGCACCACGCTTCTGTGATCAGCCAACGACGACGTGGGAGATGGTGTCAGTTGATGGCCCCAACAACATAGGCGCCCAACTAGGGAGTTTTCATCATGGTGGTTTAACTCGCGGTGGTGGTGATGATAAGCAAGGTAGTTTGTTTAAGATGGTGAAGAATAAAGCTTATGGTTATAGATTAAGATATTGTCCTACTAATAGTAGTAAGAATTCACCTCTAAAGAATGTTGTTTGTGGGGATCTTGCTCCTGTTTATGATCGTCGTCTTGGTGTTCGTGTTTTGAGTCTTGTTGATGATAGTTACCGTCCTTTTGAGATTATGTTTAAGAAAGCTTGAAATCATGTGATCGGGCTATGTAATATGTAGTGCTACCATGTAGTACGTACATCATAAGTCATAATGTATGGTAATATGTAAGGTTCGATGCTTGTATCGGGCTTCTAAGCCATAAAATAAAATCCTTTTGGAGTATAATAAGTCTTGGTTGTTGAGTAGATCGGGTTAATAATAATTTATTGTCAGTCCAAATTGATTATATCGATCATATAAAAATCAACTTGCTTTTTTAAGTTAAGGCAGTTGGAATAAGTGTTTCAGTATGGTATTTTGGAAATAGTTATATGTAGAAGTCTCACATAGGAAGAATAGAGAATATGACTTTATATGGTTAGGGGATGGTACGGTTTGAGTATTTTAGTAGAAAATTATGATGTCCAAATATAATTAGGGATGAATATTGATTTTAAACTCATTTCATATTCGTGAATCCAGATTTATTTTAATTTATAAGATTTAGATCTTTGGAATTTTGGATCCAATAAATCTAGAATAGATACATATTTAGGATATGGTATAGGCTGGACCAGGGTTTTATTTTTGAGATTCAGATCCTGCCTGTGGATTCGTTTTCTATTTCATGAAATATATCAACATAAATATAGTAAATTGATGATATATTTTTATAATAATTAAAATAGTCTCAGAAATGTTCTTGTGTTGTAAAATATAAAATGAACTAAGGGATCAATAATTCTTATCACAATAATAAATTTTTGTGTTTTATTTTGTTTATTTAAGTAAAAATGATAACTTATATGTATACAAATTATGAACATAGATTTGCAAATCCACGGAGGATCCAATGAGCCTGTATCTAACTTTTTTGTAACTAGCGAATTCAGGTTAAATTCGGATCCGCGTCTCAATCCACTAGGATCCGACCCAAATCTGATATATTGTCACGCCGGCTCTAAGCGCAAGCTTTGTATGTATATATTTAAGTCAAATATTAGCACTTATGACAGTAGTTGATAATTATGTCAAGTTTTAAGTTATAGATGCAGACGGTTCCTTCCATGCTTGGGTTAATATTATAGGCGGAAAACACATTGTTCGGGTTGGGTATCAGGTCAATTCTTATTCTGGGTTGGGTTCGGGGTCAAATCGGGTCAGATATTGTGTCGAGTTTGTTTGGGGTCTATGCAATTGGATCAGATTTGGGTCGATTTCAGGCAAATTTAGTTCGGGTTTGTTTTAATTCAAGTTAATATTTGTGTACATGCATGCACGCACGCGCGCGCACAGACACATACACACACACACACACACGCACACACACACACACGCACACACACACGCGCGCGCACGCGCACACGCACACGCACACACACACACACATACATACATGGGAAATTGGTTCACTTTATAATGAGAAATCAACACACACACACACACACACACACACACACACACACACACACACACACACACACACACACACACACATACATACATGGGAAATTGGTTCACTTTATAATGAGAAATCATAGTTGACACCATAGTTTAGGTTGATTTAGGCCAGTTTATTTCAGGTCGAGTCAAGTGGGTACGTTTGATTTGGATCGGATTGGTCAATTCAGGTCATTTCAGGCACTGTATCAAATTTAAGTTGGCATTTTTTTAGGTATGATTCAAGTGCTGGATCGAATTATTAATAAGGGGGCCCTAAAGGCACCAGGGCTTGATGGTATCCATGCTTAGTTCTTTTAAAAGTATTAGGATATAATATATCCTGACATTTTAGCAGTAGTGAAGCACTTCTTTGACCATGGATTCCTTCGAATGGAATTCCACTCTTATTTGCCTGATCCCAAAGGTGGATATATATACTGGAGGAACCTAGTCACTTCATGCCCATAAGTTTGTGCAATGTAATTTACAAGGTGATATCAAAGGTCTTGGTTAACAGATTGAAGCCAATCATACAACAGTTGGTATCACCGTTTTAAAATGCTTTCATCTCTGGAAGGCTGCTCTCAGACAATTGTCTAATTGCTCATGAACTGGTTAACATGATTAAGAAGAGAAGACGGAGAGGCGAATACTTAATTGGCGGATTTCAAAATTAAAATGTATAAAGCATATGATAAGGTCAACTAGTATTTCCTAGGATGATTGCTGGATAATATGAATTTCAAGGCAAAATGTAGGCATTGGATTAATTATGCAATGTGTCTCAACTGTCTCCTACTCCATACTTATTAATGGAGAAGCCACGAAAGTGTTTAAACCTTCTTGTGGAATCAAGCGAGGAGATCCTCTGTCGCCATATCTTTTCATCCTGGTGATGGAAGCTTTCTCTAGGATAATCTCTAAAGCCGAAAAAAGTGGTAGATTAAATGGCCTGCAGTTTTCGAGGAGGAGCCCATCCATTTCCCATTATCCTTTGCTGATGATTCCCTGCTTTTCTTTAAAGCTAACCCTCAATCGTGTGAGACTGTCAAAGACTTGATCCAAAGGTTCAATAAGTATTCAGGTGAGGTGATTAATTTTGCAAAGTCTTTTGTTATGTTTAGTCCGAATACCCCCCAAAAGTTCAAGAGATTTTTAAAGAACATATTGGGAACCCTTTCTGCAGAAGATTTTGGTAAATATTTGGGTGTTGATGTGGAAATTAATGGGAGGAGTTCAAATAAATTTCAACCAATAGTAGAAAAAATTGAAAAGAAAATAGGGGAATGGCAGAACTTAACACTATCTCATGCAGGTAAAATTTTACTTATAAATGCAATTTTAGTGTCACTTTGTTAGCATATCTTGTCTATTCTCTTAATCCCAAAAAAAATTGCGGACAATATAAATAGGCCCAATAAGTATTCAGGTGAGGTGATTAATTTTGCAAAGTCTTTTGTTATGTTTAGTCCGAATACCCCCCAAAAGTTCAAGAGATTTTTAAAGAACATATTGGGAACCCTTTCTGCAGAAGATTTTGGTAAATATTTGGGTGTTGATGTGGAAATTAATGGGAGGAGTTCAAATAAATTTCAACCAATAGTAGAAAAAATTGAAAAGAAAATAGGGGAATGGCAGAACTTAACACTATCTCATGCAGGTAAAATTTTACTTATAAATGCAATTTTAGTGTCACTTTGTTAGCATATCTTGTCTATTCTCTTAATCCCAAAAAAAATTGCGGACAATATAAATAGGATATTTGCTAGATTCCTTTGGAGAAGTAATAAAGATAAACATCCCTTTTTTTTTTTTGGAGAAGGAGGGAAATCATTGAATTACCTAAAGGGATGGGTGGACTAGGCATAAGAAATGTACGGACCTTCAATATAGAGCTATTAGCAAAGCAAGTTGTTCGCATACATAAAAAAATAGACTTGCTGCTTTCAAAAGTTATGAGTTCGAAATACAAAGGAACACCAATAGAGCTGGGTTTCCAGAACAGAAAGATAAGAGGAGCTACTTGGGGTTTCAAAGGGTTGTGCTATGCAATTTTCCGGTGTAGGCAAGGTTTTAGTAAGGTTATTGGGAACGGTTGTAAAACAATAATTATGGAGGATAACTGGACCAGAAGAGTGAAGTTAGAACTGAGGGATAATGTCTCTATTAACTCTATGAGGTTGGAGAAAGTAAAGGACTTGATGCTAGGGGATCCGAAAGTTTGGAATAGATCCCTTATTTGGAAAATCTTCAAAATGCCGTCAACGAATAGAATCTTAGGCACTTATATCCCTCAATGCCAAGGTGTGGAAGACGATATTGTTTGGAGCAGGAACGACACAAGTCAAGCTAGCACTAAAGAGATATATGCAATGCTGATGGAGAATAATGCAGGAAAAATAGAAGATCATCCAGTGAAAAGAAAATTTGGAGAAAAATATGGGCCATGCCGGTGAGACCAAAAGTTCTTTATATGGAGAACTTTTCATAAAGCGTTGGCTTTAGGCTCAAACTTAGAGAAAAAAGGAATTGTTATGGGTAATAGGTGTTGCTTATGTCAGAACATGATGGAATAATGTGAGGAACACTTGTTTAGGGATTGCCACCTGATTGCTAGAGTTTGGTTGGGCTCATGGTTGGGCATCCAAGTTCAAAGTGTTGCGTATATCCCTTTGGATAAATGGATTACAAACTTTTTTAATGAGTTATGGTAAGAGGATGGAATAATGAGTAAGCGATGTATAGGATTTTGTGCTATTCTCTGGGAAATATGGTTACATCGTAACTAGGTTGTTTTTAGAGCCTATAACCCGCACCCCATTGAGATTATGCGGCGGGTGGAAGATTTAATGAAAATGGAATTGAGACGCTTGGAGGTGGGGAAAGAGAGGAATACTTCAAACCCTAGACTTATCCTAGGGGGAACTAGAGAAGAGATCAAATTTAGCATGGGGGTATTTAATGAAGAAGCTTGTACAATCACAGTGGATGGCGCGTGGAAGAAAGATGTAAGGAAAGAATGTCCATCAGCAGGTATAGGTTGGATGGCAAGGAGGGGTCAAGAAGTGATCTTCAAAGGAAATGATAGAGTCAAAGCAAACTCAATGTTGCAATGTGAGGGTCTAGCAGTGCTAAGAGGCATTCAGGAGGCGCAAACTCGAAGACTGGAGCACATAAATTAAAAGTTCTCACCGATTCTCTGGCGCTAGTACAAGCCTTGGTTAGGAATATTGTCCCGTTTCAACTAGTTAGTATATGTCATGATATTGTGGAAATATGTAAGAAGTTTAGGTCCTGTATAATTATCAAAGTAGATAGAGGTTTAGTAGGAGAAAGTCATGTATTAGCTACCCAAGCTAGGAACAGTAGTATTGTATAATTTGTTGCTTGATCTTGCTGCCAAAAAAAAAAAAACATTATTACCAAGGACTACTCCATCTCCTTTATTTTCTCCTCTTTTGAAGTCAAAGTTTAAGAACCTTTATTAACGACGTGTATACTCATTATTAGATTCATCTCAATGTATATTATTAAAATACAAATTTTCATAACTTTTACTAAAGCGATTGAGATAAAGTTATAACTCAAATTGCGCAAGTAAAAGTGCACAAACAATGGTTGTAGACCGATATATAAAACCGCTTTCTCACAATATAGTGATTAGTCCATAACTAAAACAGTGCTCCAATTTACTGGATATGAGTGACGTTCCCATCTTTGCATATCCAATGCCGAGCATTCATCTACCATTACCGGATGTCAAAAGGACACAACACAGTTGTGTTTGACTGCAAAGGTCACGGCGAAACTAGCCCTTTATCATTACGATAGGTGTCAAGTGGAAGTGTAGTGATGTATGCAGCTGAGGCATCCAACTGATCAAACTTTTCGTCTCATTTTACTTTGAATATTTACTAAATTTACATTCTGTATGATATTTACAAGATACTCCACAACTAATCACAAAGTAAGAGAAAAAAAACTGTCCAATTTGGTCTGTGGGGATAAAAACACTCCATAAAAGAATTAGTATGTGACATCAAAAGACTGCAAGGAAAATAGATAGAGGAAGCAAGTCTTTGAATCCCAGGAAGTATCATGTTTTACTAGGACTGTTTTTCTGTTCAGCTACGCGCAGCGTCTCTTTTGCCATGGATGAAAATGTCTGAGCATTATCTTGCATTTCTGTGGTTTTCAAGCTAATTCCCTGGATAAATCAAAATTTAAGTACAGAAACAGTTTCACAACCATAATATCATAGCTCACAGTCGTCTAAGTAAAAAAATCATCCTCCTTTCTTTTCTTGTTTACATAAGTATATACTGTATATGAACTCAGGCTGTGGCTGCAAATGATAACCAAGATTTCAAACACAGCAAGCTTGCATTTAGCTATATCGCTTCTACGAGCTTATGTTATGAGGTTGCTTTGAAACATTGCGATTTATTTCTCATGCATATGATAATGTGAGATTAAGTGCCTTGATTCGAATAAAACAGTGTAATGTATGGCAGATTATAACCAGTTTATGATTATTCTGTTGGGGTTTTCCTGTTGACTAGACTTGTGTCTGTGTAACTGTGTTATACAGGTTAAATTTGTTATAATAATAGTAGAATAGTACAACAATAAAATTGTTGAAACCTTAAAAACTTCATGACATTGTTTCCAGAAAACGGATAATAAGCACCTCATGAATTATGCTTTCCCATATGTATCTTCTTCATCCAATTTGAAAAAAAAAAAACTCTGGTTAAGATATCGCGGGATGCATGGTGCACAATAAACGAAACTCAAGTTACAAAAGTATCCCCCTCAGACTCGTGTAACCAGAATATAGTTGAGTAAAATTTTCCACTTAGTTTTGCAAAATATAGTTGAAGGGATACTGAGAAACAACTAGATATTGCTTTAGTTCGAGGACAATATGATGACATTTTAATGCACATAGCAGTTTTTACCTGCAGTCTATTCACATTCTCAGTAAGCTTGAGCTTATTTTCTGTCATTTTGGCAACACTTGATTCCTGTAATTAGAATTAAATTACGTTTAGTATATGTAGCAAACAATTTTCAATATCACCAGAAAAGATGCTGCAAGACTACATACAGATGAAACAAATAGTAGGCATTCACAATTTAGGCTGTTTCTACCTCATATTTAGTGGATAGAAATTTTCCCCTTACAGAGAAGTGTTCGATATTCAATCATCTAAATACGCAAATGCTATCAACAGTAGCCAACTTTGATTGATTTAATAAAAAAGAGCTTTACCCATGATGACTTCATTCATCTCAAAAAAAAGTTGATACGTTTTCTAGTTAGCACTTAATGAATTTTATGCCTAGCGTTGTAGTTAAAAGAGAACGAGGAGGTTGAACTCTTACACTAGTAGGATTCGAGGATGAAAATCCATATTTCATCTTAATTTGATCAACTGTCTCAGTCTTCTCAGCTTGTGACTCTTCATGGGGTGAAGGTTTCTCGTTCTTGACTGTCATTTGCTTCAGTTTTCCTGGAGATGATAGTTTTTGATCAGGTGGGCAGAATATTCATCAGTTACATAATTAACATAACGCATATGCAGTATACTACCACCTTCATCATAATTCATGAAATAGGTGCAAGTTGTGAGGCACAAATACATATCACAACAAACATCATGGAATAGAATCTGAAACCTCGATCCATGAGGATATAGGTGGAAATGAGCCATTACATCTTAGTATTACACTTGACATATTGCAGAATAGCAGCCGAGTGATTAGATCAATACATGCTGATTAGTCTGTCAAAGACCTTTCTACTGCTTCCCTAAGAATTATGGAATCACTTTTGTGCTATCAGCATATTGAACTAGAGAACTTTATATTTCCCTAATCTAAATCTTCACATTTAGCGTTAAAAGATCAAAGTGCTGACCTTTAAATGACTGAAACTTGCTTGCAAACTTCTGCTTATTTAGCAATGCCATCACATTGTTCCCTTTTGGTTTTTCGTCCTGATCATCAAGATCAATGTCATCTGCAGAAAGGTACAAAGATAAACAAGGCATCACGCACTAAATTGACTTATCTGTCTAAAGATATACTTCCTCCACGCTTTTTTAATTGAAGCTAAACTAATTCACAAACTTCGATGCAATCTTTGATCATTGGCATTGATATCATGAATTCTAACATCTGATCCAAAAAGGCTTGACATGGAAAAATTCTAACATCTGATCCAAAAAGACAAACATATCAAGAGTAGCATGGCTTACCAATATCCAAGTCAACATTTTCATTTTCCAATGCAACATTAGCTGAACCTTCCGCTTGAGTAGGAAAATTGGAAACTGCAAAGTTCTTTGAGAGTTCTTCAAAAATCACTTTCCCGTCTGTGGCTTCAGCATCAGCTCCGTGGTTTGTTTTGCTACCAGTTACATCTTTGAATAGAGTGCCAAACACTCCCTATTAATAGATAACAAAACAAAGATATTCAGTCAAAAGTACTTTACTGGAAATGGAGACAATATACCCTCAGATGTTACTACCTTTTTCTTTTCTTTATGGACTGAAGGAGAAGTTGCTCCATCCTCTGAAGTCGAAAGATTTTTATCATATACTCGAGAAAGGGAATCCAAGTGTCTAGTATAACCAAAGGAACATGTCAATATAAAATACAGTATATAGTTAATTTGTGTCAAAGGACCAACTCAACCAAAAGCTTAAGCTGATGGTTGGAGTCCCAAGAATAGTTTAATACTCTATCACGCTCCCTCACGCGAGAGCCCATTGGGCTTGAAGTAAGGAGGGGGTGGATGAGACTTGAACCCATGACCTTTATGTCACGCTGGCTCCGATACCATGTCAAAGGACCAACTCAACCAAAAGCTTAAGCTGATGGTTGGAGTCCCAGGAATAGTTTAATACTCTATCAATTTGAAATCAAAGAAAAAGTATATGTGCATTCTGTTTGAAAGAACTAGTAACATAAGTCATGTTGCATTAGTCAGGAGAAACAATTTGGATAAGCATATGCTCACCTATACTTTCCATTTGAAAGCAGCATCGAAGCCACTGCCACTTCTTTATCACTCTGCATCTGGATCAGTTACAAAACCCAAACAGCTTGTGTAAACATCACTCGAGAAATACAGGAAAGTAGATATTATGAAGCATTGTACCATATTACCATTATAACTTCTCCATCAACAGAAGAGCATATGAAATAGTCCGGTAATGCGTTTGGCTTCAAGGGCGAGCATGTGAAACTTCTTAGTGTAGTTTTTTTCACAAGAGATAATTCTGGAAGGGATCTACAATTTCATTGACAAGACTTCAATGACAATAACTATAACTGCTTCACATATTAAATGAGTTCTCTTAAGTTGAACATATCCTTCGGTATAAATGTAGGATGATTAAACAGATAATCTCCCTTTACCAGATATATTGACATTATACCTCTACAAGATTATAGAGCTTGATCAGTGGTTATTTTTCTTTGTTGCATCAGCATGGACACTCATGTAAAACTCAAAAGGTTGTACGATTAACATTGTCAAAAATTTGAGACAAAAGCTACTCAGAATGAGCTCAATTTCGGGTTCTTAATCAAGGCAAACCTTAAAAACACATACTACTTAAACTATATTTAAATCCTCTTATCATATTTTAACATATCAAACAGCAATATTATGTGTTTGAATGGGTAATAACATTGATATATTTATAATACATAAGTGAAGATTTTACAAACCTTATTTCAACTATTCCACATGAAAAGACAAGTACGAGCCCTGTGCCAGAAGTATTGCACATCATAGATGCCCAACAACAGGAAGATGAATTAAACTTCAGTTTGTAGCAAACCTTCTTAACCCCCTGCGCTATATGTGGTAGCGAATAGATATATACAGCTTTCTCGGAACAAAGCAATAATTGCTGCTTTTGTGCTGGTTCTTCTGTAGAAGATCCTCTGCTTGCTTCTGTAGAATCAGATTCTTTTTAGACCATTTAGTTTCCATGTTACAAAAGGTTGGTAGTCCCACTTAAAAATCCAGACTAACTCAAAGAAATTAAAGTTCTGAAATAATTAGTCGAATACAATTGACTAAAAGTCACAACAGGTACTCCAGAGAAGAGATCTAGGTTACCTAAAGTCTGCATATACAGAGCTCTGGATGGTTTCTTAGGGTGCACTGTGCTACTGCTAAGTGTATTTCCAGAATCAGCATCAAGTGCCAATACAGATGAATCCCTTGTTGCTATTACCAGTATATTCTTTTCAAAACCATGAATATTTGATGTTTCAAACTTCAGAGATATAACATCTGCAGACAACTCGGTTCCAATTTGTTTCTGATACAAGATGGAGGAACCCTCTTTGTCAATGACTGAAATCTGGAAAGAGTATAATTCAAACTTGTTAGAGTTGCCAATTATTTCCATTGGTTGTGGCTTTTCTTTTCTGGCTCAAGAAAATAATGTAATAACAAGTCTTTGGTGTTTTTTCTTCTTTTAAAGAAAGCTCTTTCTCATGAAGACACTGTTCTCGCTCAAAAGGTTTCTCATGAAGAACAAAATGCATTTGGAGTAAAGCAACCATGACACTGCAACTAAAAAATGATGCCGTTAACTTTTGTTATTGGAAATAAACTCATCTTGAAATGAGGGTCACTTGAAGAAATGATAGTATCTATTGAACCCCATGTTTGTTGTGTGCACATTTGAGCTGTCCCACATTGGGGAAAGAGGAGAGAAAGTATCACATTGTAAGCTAAAGAGTTACTCCTACTATTGCCAATTGATTTTAGTATAGAACCTCCTTTAGGATTATATGTGGTCCGAACTCTCCTCCTCCTTATTGGGTGCCCACGCACATTATCAGCTCTATGAAATTTATCAGTGTCCACTTCATTTGTGCCAAATTAATAGGCCACATTCATTATAGTCTCATTTTAAAGCGGATAATATCATAATCTACCATTTTGATTTCTTACACATAGTTCTATTATTTTCTGTGAACAAATTACTATCATACATAAATCCCAATAATGTTCTTTACTAACTGGATCAGTCACTTTAACGAATGAAATGACCACAAATGACAAGAGACAACAAAGATGATGCAGAGGAAGTCATATGAAAATTTTCTAAAGATACGAATGTGGCTTCCAATTATATATCACTTCCTTTGAGAATCACCTCTTTACTGTTCTCAACCAATTTTAGCAGTAAAACTGTATAGTACTAGACCTTCGCCAGCAACTATGTTACTTGAATTCTTCATTACACCTCCTCAAGTACCTGTGTTGAATCCTCACCTTCTGACATGGGTATTTTAACTTTTGACACTTCTTTTTGGGCTAAAATGATGGAAAATTTTCATATATATCTGAGTCGTGTACTTGGACACATAATATGCCTGACAAATGTACTCGAATCCGAGTAATATAGGGCAGCAAGCCAGCAACGTAATCCGTAGTTGACGGTGATACTTTTCTTACTCATTGGCAAGCAACAAGGTATAGGTACCTTCCCCTTGAGTCTGGACCTAGACTAAGGCAAATCAATATTTCTGAACAAGAACATGGGTAGCTGCTCAAACAGTATATGCTCTTTCTTTATTCTCTTAAGATTCAAGCCTTAGTCTAGAGGCAACATATTCACACTGCAATGCAAGGTTGGCGTTTCTCACAATCATTATCATCAGTCTACAAACCTGAACCCATTGACTCAAGGAGAAAACAACCTTTGTATGGAATCTACATAACCAGAGAAAGATCACACTAAATTCTCACAACTTGCTGTGCTTCTTATTTCTATTTCATGGGAATCTTCTCTTGCCGCTGAAAAGGAAAAAGAGCTACATGCAATATTTTCAAGCAACAAACCAAGGATGTCTTGGCCTAGTGGTTAAGATTGAGGTGTTGTGAATGATAGGTCACAGGTTCGAATCCCCCCTCCCCTTCTTTGTACTTTGTACCGCCTTCGTGGCTCATATGGATCAAAAAAAAAATATCAAGCAACACGAGATGCTTCTTTAGGAAAGCTGGAGTACAACCCAAAAGTATAAGTCCTGGAAATAGAAGTGGAATGGAAGAAAAGCTTACATGTCCTTGTTCAGAGCCCACTGCAAGATATTTTGAGCAGCTACTTATGTCGAAAGAAAGTACAGGTCCATTGACTTTTATGAACTTCACACTATGGATGACATGATTGTTTCCTTTTTTTGAACTTCCTGAAGTAATTAAAAACCATATACTGTTTAAAAATCTTAATCAATTGCACCATATATAGGATATTAACTTGATATGCTGCTAGTCCAGATTTATATTTGACCAAAACAAATGCAAGCTAGAAAAAAATCCATGACCACATTTCATCAAAAGTTAGTGTCTGATGCAATTTACCTGGTAAAGAGAAAAATCCATTCTCTATGGAAAAGGGCTCAGGCTTAAAGTGATAGATACGGACCTGTGTAGCAAACAAGTTCTGTAAGATAAAAAAAAAAAAGCACAAAGTTCAATAACAAATTAACATCCCTGAGAAGACCATGCCTTACCATTCCACTTTTGTCTCCAGAGAAGAGAACCCGCGATGAATAACAGTAATAAATTGCAGTTACTGCTATACCACTCGGAGACAAATCATCCTCGTTCTGCAAATGGCACTGAGACAATAAAGCCAGGATACAATGGAAGGTTGACAGTGGCCAGAAATAGTTCTTAAATCATATAAATAACTCATAATAGCTTCAATCATGTATAAAAAACATTGCAAATCTCGGAATCCCATTTTTTACACGTGACTGTTAAGTTATGATTGTCTTTACAAAGTATGTTTTGTGTCAGCATTCTGCACCTCACAAGGTTCATTAATCCCTATCATTCATGCTGTGTTGCAGGCAGCCCTGTAGAAACATTAAGCTGTTCCCCAAAAGTAGTTTTTCCATGTTGTACATAAAAAAAAAAACGCATCTACTGTATCCACTGGATATCATAAAACATTGAGAAAGACATTGACCTGTTGCGTAAGTGATAGAAGCGGAATCAATAGGGGGCACGTGACATCCCAAAATTTGACTGTTCCGTCACCATGTCCTGTAATATACAACTTCTTGATCTTTGCAAATCCAGTAAAGTGAGGTAAATTGACATGCTTTGCTTCAAAAGGAAGAACGGATGGGATATTTTTCACGACTGACAAGTAGTCCTGCATAATGCTTACCTTATGTAACAGTGAATATAATAGAGCCAAAACAAGAAATGAATTGATGTATTGTTACCTCATCCTCAGAAACTATATTGTTGGTATGGTTTGTGATAAATTGAGCAGTAGTAGTACTTGAAGCAGAATTAGGAAGCTTTATTATCAATTCACTTGGTAGTGATGCTGCAGACTTTGATTGGGATTGCAACAAACACTTCTCAATAGAATGATCATCATAGGCATATATGAGACCAGATTTTCCCAACAAAAGGAGAAACTGTTGCTTATTTTTGCTTTGTTCATTGGAGCAAGAAATGATTTCAATATCAAGACTTGGTTCAGGCAATTGAAGCCCCAATTTGGTTGTCCGAGATTCAGTGTCTTCATTCAATAAGATCACCTGCGACAATAGTTTTGAGCTCTACATGAAACGATCACTTAACTTTTTCCAAGACTTCATATAATATAGGAACACAGAAATTTTCCTGATACATCCTCTATGAGAGAGCTAACCTAATTTAGCATTTAGCAATACTCATATAAAAACAAGTTATGTAGGAACCAGCATAGTAGAAAAGCCAGATTACCAAAATAAAGAATCTGAACTTGATTGTGAATTCAACTAACTTGATTAGAAGCAAGATCATTAGATGTAAAGCATCAAAACAATAGCTCCTGTAAACATTTAGTTAAATATGGTGGATGTTGATTCATATACCTGAACCAAGTTAGTGGATGTGGCGTCAAAGGCACCAATAACATACAACCGATTAGCTTTACCATCTGAATACACCCACTTCAATGATGCTATAGGAATTTTCTCCAACCTATATACTAGATTGATCTTAGAAGTATGGACATGTTGGGTATTGGAGGAGTCTATACCCCTTGGAGAACCACTTCCTATGTCAGAATTAGAAAGGATCGTATAGATTGAAATATCTCCAGTGTCATACCCAACAGCCACTTTACTTCCAAAGGGGCACACCCAGCATGCAGCTGTTACTGTCTTAGTTTCCTGCAGATGAGTCGCTGTTCCACTACCTCCAATTGTGAAAACAGCTTTGCTTTCTTGGATTGCCCACAACGTGATTAACCCATCAGCAAATATAATCAGAATTCTGCAGTTACACAGAAAGATGTAAGCAATAAGGGTGTAATAAATAATGCTATTATCTCAACAACAATAGGTTCACAGAATGAGTTCACCAGTTTCTGGTCATGGAAACACAGATAAGGTACCTCTTGCTTTGTGCAGTTGGTTGAGGTAATACATACATTACAGAATGGTCCACTGGATCTCTATTAGTATGCCCTGAAAAGAACAAGTTATCTGTAAGAATCAGCATGAATCTCCCTCAAAGCACACACAAACGTGCAGATTGAGAGAATAAATAGTTGATAGGATTTGGCCACACAAGAACCCGTGACTTATTCTCCCTCCCAAGTCCCAATTGAGCACAAGACTTGAGTGTAAATCAGTCATCAAGGATTCATGATCATTGCAGATTCAAAAACCCTATAAGTAGATCATTGCATAAACTCTCAGTTCGATCCTCAGCAGTAAACCACAGGTCAATATCATAGAGCGTATAACGAAACAACAAGGATCAGCAATTAAAAGAGTGTAAAGCTCACCATGTGAAGCTGAAAAGGGAATCCAATATCTCATTTTTTCTATCTGGCACGATTCCTTTTCAAGCTTCCACACCGTGACATTACCAGCACGATCTCCTATATATCTGCCGATTCAAATTGATTTATTGAGCCAATGATGTCTTACAGTAGCAATTAGGCTTTAGGTACATCAAGTGCAAAGAGAATGTATATAATATCCATACAAAGACAATGAGGTACTTACATAAAGAAACATTGTTGCACTACAGAAAAAGATGTGATCTCTTCATTGACATCATGTACATGAGACATAATCTTTTTATCTACATCCCAAACCTAGTTATGAAACAAGCCACACGAACCACACAAAAACATGTAAGTACAAAGATATGTAGGAAACAAGAGGCAGGAATATAAGCATGGAACTTTAGCTACCTCAATTTGGTCTTTCAATGTAACATTCAAAAGAATTCCCTGGTTTTGAATGAACTACAAGGTTAAGAAATTAAACATGGATTAGCTACTACATTGATAAAGTATTATAGCGGTGCAAAATGACCATCAAGTAAGGGTGAGAAGTTTTGGATGCAGAGTTGGAAAAACCTGCAAAAACTTGCTAGGTTGTACATCATTGGACTCCAACAAGGCTTGGGTGTTATCTTTTCCAAGCAATTTGATCTGCCCATTTCTACAGATAAGAAACAAAATTTTAGCCCATTTGGAGTTTCAAGCCTTCATGATTTGAACAAGTCAATATGATAATATGATGTAATCTCTACATAGAAAATCAAATTTGTGAAAAACTGATGGTGAATTAGGCTTAAGAAGTTGTATTTTTAACACAAGTAAAAAGTTTCTTCAAGAATGTCAAGCAGATTGTAGTTATATTTAGTAGTGCAAGTAAGTTTCACACAAAAACACAGACTACAATACACTCTTTGCATTTAGTAAAGAAAGTAAAGCAGCAAAAAGGAACCAACTTTGTTGAAATTGCAAGAATTTTTTGTACTGGATCATAAGCTAACATAGCAGCTGAAGATGGTACTCCATAATGAAAAGCTAGACGAGGATCAACATCTTCAGGTTTCAAACTTTCCGAGCTCTCCCCAGGCTACAACAGAATCCGAAAACTGTCAGTTTAAAGTACCCAAAATTGCTCAATGCTTATAGGAGAAATGCTAGAACATACTACTAGTACATATACCAAAATTCAAACCTTCCCCCCTACTGCCCTGCAGGCCTGCACCCTCCATTATTGTCACACATTTCTGTTATTAGCAACCATAAGAACTTGTTCATTATCAACTAGTTATCTTGTTTTCTTTCATTTCTTTAAACACAAATGTAGAAACAAGAATAAATTACTTTGCAGTTTTATGTTGTTGGTTTTCACAGAATTATAACGACTAAAGCAATACATGATTACATGAGTATGACTAAGGGCTTGTTCTCTTCAGCATAAAACAGCTGAACTGAACTGAATTGAATTGAACTGAATTGAATTGAACTGAAATTAATAGTGATATGTGAGAGTTAAAGTATTGTCAAGAGCTGAGTTGATCTGAACTGAATTGAACTGAATTGAATTGAACTGAAAATAAGCTGGGGAGAATAGGCCCTAATTTTAAGTTCATTTATAACCTAAATCATATGAGTTCTAAAATCTTAAAACCAAAAACTCGAAACTCGAAAGTGATACCGAACATACCCTAATTAGTCTCTCACACTAGGCAATTGCTAATACAGTAATACCCTTACTGTTTTACGAGTACTTATAGTAGCTGCAGATTCAACTGATTTCTTACTTCTTATAGCAAAGATTTCATTGATACTAAAAATCAAATAACGGATTGACATGAAAATGAAATAGGAGGTCCTATTACCAAAAAGAATCAATGTAAAATGAGATGCATATCTCAACTACCTAATCATGATCAAATCAACATACTTACCAGTTAGCAACATACAGCATTAAGCATTTTTTCGCAATCTCAATATCATACATGTAGCAACTAGCATTACTCACAAAAATTAATGAAACAACAAAACAAAGGACTGAAAATGTTAAAAAAAAAACACTAATCAACTAATCGACCTTTTATAAAAAATATTAAAGAAGAACAAAATCGACCTCAACACCATAAACTATAGCTCGGATGCACTCAACATTACAAACTTTGACTAGTATTCAGAATACCACAAACTACTCGTCTGGGCCTCAGGGAATGCGTGTCATAAATCAGTGTTACTCCAACACCTTCATTTACCTCAAAAACGAAGTATCGTGTTGTGTTGTGTCTGACACAACACTTTACTTGGATACTTCATTTTAAACTAAAAACTTGACTTTTTCCTACAAAATAACCGGGTTGGACACTTGAACACCTGTATCCGTGTCTGAGTAACATAGTCATAAATAACATGAGAGGTAACTTTTCTCACGGTGACTAGTAGCCAATCTCAAGTTTTCCTCTCTAAAACTCTTCTTCTTCCCGAACAAATTTGAAAACTGTTCCTGGAAGATTCATACATCCGGCATCATTTATGACACGCATTGTACCCAGATCAATATATGGTGTTCTGGCTACTAATCAAAGTTTGAGAGTGTTAGGTGCACCACGGCTATAGTTTGTGGTATTGAGGCCAATTTTACTGAACAAATTGACAATAATCAACCAATTAAACAATCAAAGAATAAAACATCTACTACATTACTTCATATCAATGGCAGTAAATCACAAAACAGAAAAACAAATTGGAAGTTAACTAAACAATACAGTTTCCACTGAATCTTGGATATAAGAAAAAAATAATGCAAAGTAAATAATCAATCATTAAATCAAATAATAAAAAGCAAGGAAATTTGATTGTGATACAAACCTTCCTTGTTGCCTTTTCCACAAGCTTCTTTACAAACATCCTGAAAAATTAAAACTTCACAAAAAAAAAAAAAAGTTGATCCAACAACAAAAACAAATGAAGAATATGAATTTTATTAAATTTATTTGTTTTTTAAGAGAGATTTTGAGAGAAAGAGTTGGAAGAGAGTGAGTAAAATGTTGTTAATTGATTGATTGATTTCAGTTATTAGTCTTAAAAACGAGAAACTCCACTGTCCAGGAGAAAAAACTGTCATTGGACAACTTTTAAAAATAAGATCTTTTCTTTCTTTCTTTTATTAAAGGATATGGTCGGTGGTTTAATTTTAATTGTTTTTCCCTCTCTCAGACATTTGGATTTACCCCTAGGATTCCTACACGTACGTTAATAGTAGATGTGATTGATTGATGACTTGGCGTGTTGAACAAAATAAAGAAAGAGACTTTTGACTGAGAGATGGATAATGCACTAGTGAAAATGGAAAAAACTTTGTATACCTACTGGGATAGACTATCCACCATTAATAAAGACTTGTTGAGGGTTGTAACAGTGGAATCCAACTCAATGTAATTATTATTTTTTGACGTTCTATGAATATTGGGTTGTTTACCCAGTGGGTAGGTGTAGCAATGTCCGGTAAAAATTGTTAAGACCTGTAACTCAAGCCGGCATGAATTTAGTGGCTTTGTAATTTGTTTAGAGAGGTTGACTTAATAAGACTTGTGTTTCTAGCTAGTGTTTAGGTAAATGGGTTGACTTAATAAGACATGTTTATTAAATGGATTGGATTAAGCTTGAACTTTTAAATATGAGCCGACTATATATTATTTCGGTTAATACTTAAATTTCTATGCTAATATTAATATTATTAGTTTTGATGGTGACAAGGGTGTGTTTTCTTCACAGGAAAAAACGTAAACTTTTCGTAACTAAATTTATTAGACCTGATTGACCCTTATGACATTGAGGAGAGGTGGTAGCTAAGTGGAGTAGCTAGCACCCCGAATTATAGGGCATTGTCCAGGGCTAAAAAAATCTTATGACATTCTTATAGGATACAGAAAAAGCTTATGCCCTGTTCTTTTGGAATTATATTCAATGTTGTTCAATTTATTTAATTTCACTTTAGTTAATTTCAATTCAGTTCAGTTAGTTTCCTCTTACAGTTTTCATTCACCTCAATTCAACTCAGTTTAGTCCAAAAGAACATAACCTTAATCAAATCGATAATAACATAAGAAGAGGCCGTCAGGCCGGGGATACATTAAATATTGAAAGTGGTACATTAAGCAGAAAAAAGGAAAACTTCAATGTAAATTGATATCATTATCATAAACATTCAATATATGTAGGACTTGAGTTTAAATCTTTAGTGCTCCATCAATTCAGCTAGTAGGGTTTGTTTTCCTTCTCTAACTTATTTTTTTCAATACTCCAACTGCTCACCCAAAAACAAAAACAAAAAAACCAATACTCCAACTTCTTCTTAGCTTTGATTTTGGTCTGGTATAACGAATCCATTAGGCTGTCCTATTTGAAGACCCGGTCCAAGGCCCAAACTTTTTAAAACTTCCAGCGCTTTAAAATGTAGACTCTCAAATCATTTGCTCGAGTCTTGTTAAATGTGGATGCATTTTGGGGCTTGAGCTACTGCTAGGCTGCTCACTGCTGTTGCACTCCAAGCTCTTGCATACATAAGGTGATAAGGATCCCCTTCAAATACCTCGTCAAGGATTATAGCAATTTATATTTATATAAAACGGTACTACGGTGGTTTTAAGGAGTAGGAAGTTTTACTTAAAGACTTGAGAGTTCTTGGCTCTAGTGTTAGTTGGCGACTTGCCGTTAGAGATGGTCAATAGTACGGGTAAATTCAGCCCATCTATCCCGGCCCGTCTCGTGGGCCGTGTGGTTTGGGCCCACGAAAAGACCAGTCCAATACGCCTCAAATCGTGAAATTAGTGGGTGGATTGTGGGCCAGATTTTTTGAGCCCAATCCACTAAAGCCTGCTACTAAAACCACCTAGCCCGGTCCAGGAAACTATTCCAGCTCGGCCCATGAACCGGACCAGACCAGCCCAGCCCAACCCGAGTAATTTTTTGACCAAATTGTGTATATTTTAATCAAATTGCATATATTATAAATTTATAATACAATCAAATTCAAAAATAACGAAATTGTTCATTAATATTAATAATTAAGATTTTTTAACCAGAATAATACAAACTTTAGTAGGGCAATACCGGTTATTAACTTGTTGTAGAAGGTAACAAGTTGATGTGGTTCAGGTGGGTGGGGGGTTGGGGGAGGAGGGAGAAAGAAGAAAGATCATTTTGTAATTTTTTTTTACTTGTTTTACAGGTCAAAGGTCAACTTGACCTACTGGAGGAATTTTGATGTAAGGTTTGTATTGTTAAAAAATAATCAAAAGTTTGTATTATTGCGAGAGAACAGGCAAAAGTTTGTATCATTATAGTTAAAAAATCCTAATAATTATGTATATTTTAATTAATTTTAAAGGTTTTATGTAACAATAACGAATTATTTCAATGAATAAAATTGAAAAAAAGACAAAAAAAAAAGTCTCATCTCGGACTATCAGCCTAGTCCAGCTCGCTAGGTTCACTGAACCGTGAAAATGGTAACAGATCGGTGTGGACCAGCCGCCCAAACCATGAATTTTCACGGTCTGATCCTGACTTGTAGGGGCAAGATCATATGAGAATGCTCCTTACATGAGAAATGAGAATGAATCTCAACCACACGATTGGATTAGTGTTACAACACTTGTTCATTAGAGTTATACCCCCTAAAAAATCTGAGCCGGAAAAAAAAAATTGATTTTTTTTTCCTAATATTCTTTTTTTAGAATTACATCACTATATCATTAAAGTTACATGACTTATTCGTAAGAGTTATAGCGCGTAAAATTCATTCTCATTTCTCATGTAATAAGTATGCATTCTCATATGAACTCACTTCTATGTACAATATATATATGTAGAGATGGCAATGGGTATGATCTGGATAGGGTCCTCTAGGATCCAGATCTGTTTTTAGGCAAGGATCCATATTCTACCCGGATCCACTAGGTAATAAAAATGAGGATCCAGATCCGTATGGATCTGGTTCCTAAACGGATCCAAAACGGATCCTTGCCTATTGTCTTCAGATTAACCTAATTTTCACAATAGTTAAAGATTTTAAATGATAAAGTTATCTAATATCAACCAAAAAATACATTTAATTTTTGAAAAATAACCATTGCAACTACTTACAAGTATTCAATTATCAAACTGTAGTTTAGTTATCAACCCTATTTTCGTCGAATTTAATTATCCTGTAAATTCGCACAAAAATCACACATTAATTAAAATAATAATTCGAAATTCAAGCGAAAATTCATTTTACATGTACTAACTAATATTATAATATTATCAAAACATAATATTAAATTATAATAATATTATAAAAATGGGTAAACGAATCTGGGTAATAATGTAGGACCCAGTCCAGATCCTTTTTTTCAAGGAGGATCCAAATCCTACCCGGATCCATAGGGTCCAAAATTTGAGGATCCAGATCCGTCAAAAATGGATCTGGATCCACGGATCCGGGTAAGGTCCATTACCCACTGTCATCTTTATATATATGCTCACAAGCAAGTTCCACTAGGATCTCCACTATCCCCACTATGATTCCTCAAATCACATTGCTGCTCTTACTTTCTCAATACACAAAACTTATCTCTAAGTGTATCAAGAGTTCACACAACTCATTTTTCAATTACAACTCTTTAAATTAATAAAACTCTAGTATTTAAGACGTAAGTATAGTATTAGGAACTGACTACGAACTTATGGCCTATAAAATCTTTTGAACTCATAATGCTTTTGTGAATGTCAGTTGTGATTTGTTTGGTAGGATTGTTCCTCCTTTTATAGATAAAGGTTCTTTGGAATTAAGCACCCTTCACGATTTTCTCCATCAACTGTCTTCACTCCTAAAACCAAGGCATGATTAGTTAAGTGTTTGAGAATCTCGAAGAACAATTAGCCAATAATCACAATTTACATCTAAATACAACAGCTTTATCAGAGTAGTTTGAGAAAATCTGTTGAAATCAAGTTCTTGGAGAATAACCAAAAGAAACGAAAAATACTTAATACTTTAATAAAATTAACACTTGCATAAATTCTAAAAATAAACTCATATATATAATCTTCATGTCTTCACACATAAAAACTTCAACTCTAACGATTCATCTTCGATTTCAGCATAAACTTCATAAATCCTTGTAGGAACTTAATTAATAATTCCCGGTAGTAACTTGACACTTGAAATGATTATTCTTCTTTATCGACTATAGGTCTTGGACTTGTGTTAAGTTAAATGCTTTAAGATTTGTTCCTTCTATGGAACTTAGATGCATGTTCCCTCTTAAGAAATCATAATGCAAATTTCTCCTCTTGACTTTATTATATTGCAACTCTAAAACTTAATTATAATCTTCACACAAACTAAAACCATCAATTCATAAGTTTACTTCTCATCATCAAAACATCAAGGGAAAACAATCGTGTAATCACACTATTCATAAGCTCCAAGAAGCACATTTTATAGTCCTTATAATGTCAATACGTTCCTTGCAGTAAGATACCAAATAAACACCACAAATCGTCGCACTTATCTCACTATTTCCACTAGCTAGTTAGCGTCACCATAATAATAAGAACAATTGATGAGCCTGTAGTAACATATAAATGGTATAAGATCTAACTCGACTTATAAATAAATTAATATAATATGCTTTAATAAACACTCAAGTATAACGTAACTTAATAATTGCCGCCAAACCTTGTTACATTTCACACCCTTGTCAGGTGCACTCATCTCAATTTATTAGTCTTTTAAATCCACGATTTAAGCAAGTTGATGTTAGAAATTATCGTATATCATGATCTTAAATCAATCTTATGATGCATGATTCTAGAAGTTTCATTTTTCTCAAACTTTAAATTCAATACATATATCTATGAAAAATTATTATATTAGCTAAATCTTTAATTACTTTGACAAGAGTTACCTATACACCCCCCAAGTTAAGATTAAAGTTGTTAACAACTTAAAACTATACATGGCAATATTTGTTGTTCATCACTTTTTAGTCATGATATAGTTGGAAACTTCCTATAAGGAGAAAAATCAATAGTGAGTTGTCAACATTTTTGGCATATATTTCAATACACTTCCATGCCTATGCATGTGGTGTGCATGTAGACCATAAAATGAATGATGTGATATTTATGTACAAATAAGAGTCCAACTCCCTTCTTCTCAACAAGATAGTGTATATATAGCATAAATTGACAATATATTTATGTAATTTATTGAGTAATTAATTGTGTTCCCATTTTGTTTTGGACTTTATGATATGATAAAGAAAGGAGAAAAATAAAGATTCTTATTTAAAACTTGGAAAATGGAGAAGAAAATGGTTAACATGAACAACCACCAACATTCCGACATGGCTTTTTCTATGATTAAGTTGAAAAGGATGGCCGTATGTTTGGTAAGCCATCTTCATCAATCATCACCGCAAATTGTATATATCATACAGTTGGCTTGACACATGACATACCTCTACTCTAGATAACCAATCCATATGGTATTGTCAATTTTGCTAAAGAGTTAGTGGTCTTAGAAATTTGTGCTATCATGTCCGACTCTTTAAAGTTTAAGCCACAATTGTCTCGATTATTTTTCATGATTTGTCATTGTCTTTTTATTATTTTGATTAGTGAAATAGATATTAACAAAAATTGTTATGTTTTCTTTTCTGTTTATGGTATGATAGTGGCTATGGTTATTGGTCACTCCCACTTATACGAATACTTGAGTGTTTATCTCACAAAAGCATACATGTTAGATCAAAGAAGTCACCGCAATAGTATCACTTAAAAAAGTTGAACCTCAACCCAAAACACAAAACCCCCCTCCCCCTCCTCTCAAACCCTAATATTTATTACTCCCTCCGTTTCAAAATACTTATAAGACATTCACGCTTTACGAAAATTTGCTTTGGTAAAAAAATATCTTTCATAATATGGTACATAAAAATTATACCGTTGGATCCGTCTTGAAAAATACTATAATAACATTATTTTTAATAGTTTTTTTATCAACATAGACTGGGAGTAATTAACGGTCAAAGTCCAACCTCAAATATCGTGCATGCATTATATTTTGAAACGGATGGAGTAGTGTTTTCAAGGGGTCTAGAGTTAGGATTAGGGTTAGGTTAATGGTTAAATTAGGGTTGAAAACAACAAAATAAGGGTTAATGACTAACGGCAGTTAACGCTGTTAGTCATTTAGGATATTTGGGTGTATTATGTTGAAACTGAGAGGTACCCCATGTATTTTCAAAAGTGCGGGGGTACTCGGTGAATTTCGTTAAAACTCGGGGGCATTTGGCGAAAAAACCGTAAAAAAAATACTGCATACAAAGCACTGTTGCCAGTACTTTGTACGCAGTTCCTGGTCTGCAACTCTGCATCTAACTAATCCAATTAATCCCAAGCCAAGAAGCATTGAAAATAAAAAACCAAATGAGCAAACTTAATATAAAAAACGATTTTTTCACCAAGTACCTCCGAGTTTTCAGAAAATTCACCCGGTACCCCCAAGATTTTCAAAATTCACCATGTACTTCTAAGTTTCAAACTAATACACGGGGTACCCTTAAATACCCTTAATGACTAACGACGTTAACCGGCGTTAGTCATTAACCTTAATTGATGTCTAATCCTAATCCTAAACCTTAACCCTAAACCATAAATCTAACCCTAATCCTAACCATCCCTCCCCCACCCTCCCACCACCCTTGTACCCTCCCACCACCCCAGCCCCCACCCCTCCCCCACCACCCTTATAGCCTCCCCCACCCCTCCCCCTCCCCAACCCCCTACCCCTCCACCGCCGCTCGACCGTTGCATCCTCTCCCCCACCCCCTTCCCCACCCACTGCAGCTCGACCGTCGCAACCCCTCCCCTTTCACCGCCGCTCCGTCGATTTTCATTGCTCCCCTTCCATTCTATTTTTGCTGCCCAGATTTCCCCCACCCCGTCGATTTTCGTTGCTCCCCTACCCGTCGATTTTCGCTCCCCAAATCTTCGTCCACGCCGCCGTCGATCTTCGATGCCCATAGCTTCATCCACACCGCCGTCGATCTTCGTTGCCAGATGGTGGCTCGTGTGTGATGCCTAGATCTTCGAGACTTAGGGTGAGATGTGCCGAGAAAGATGGTGGGGAAGGGGTAGGGAAATCGAGGGGAATGAGGGTGGGGACGGGGTATCGACGAGGTAGGGGTGTCGACGGGGTGGGGGAGGGAGGGGGTTTGGGTGGGGGAGGTTGCAGGGGTGGTGGGAGTATGGGGGAGGGGTGATTAAGGTTTAGGACAGGGTTAGGCTAAGGGTTAGCATTAGGGGGTTAATTAGGGTTTAAAATAGAAAATTAGGGTTAATGACTAACGGCAGTTAACGTCGTTAGTCATTAAGGGCATCTGCGTGTATTAGTTTGAAACTTAGGGATACCCAATGTATTAGTTTGAAACTTAGGGGTACCTGGTAAATTTTGAAAACTTGGGGGGTACGAGGTGAATTTTCTGAAAACTCGGGGGTACTTGGTGAAAAAACCGTATAAAAAACCAACGAAATAAAAACATAAAATTAATATATATATATTATTATATTAACATAGAATTAGAAAAAAGAATACATTAAATTAAAGTAAACTGAGATAACAAGCAATTATACAACAATAATTATATATTAAAATTAAAAAAACGAAAATTATACATATAATTTTAAAAAAACTCAACCGAAAACCAGATTCAAGAATATAACGAAAAAAATCGAACAAAATACAAAAATTAAGAAATAAAAAAAAACTCAAAATAACAATGAAAATAAAAATTCAGAAATGAAATTATAAACTTAAAACTGAGCTAAACGAAACAAAATCAACGAAGCAAAACCCAGATCTGAAATTATGAACGATAGATGATGAACTTGCGTTGCGACAAAAGATCGAAAAGTTTTGATCTAAGAGCACGGCGGCACAAAGAGATGAATGACGCCATGAAAAGATCTGAAATCCATTAAAAGATGAACGACGAGGGACGATGGACGACGATGGCAGAGATGCGACGATGAAAAGATCTGGTGGTTGAGACGCGTGCGACGATGAAGAGGTTGTCAAAGATGATGGTGCTGAAGATCTTGTGGCGAGTAGGTTGTTTGTTGATGATGGATGATTTAGGACGACGGATGAGAGAGGAGGGGGGTTAGGGTTTGAGAGAAACAAGGGGGAAGAGGAGAATCAGAGATGGATGAGAGGGGAGAGAGATTAGGGTTAAGGTTTTGTGGGGAGAGGGTTTCATTTATTAGAGGTTAGGCTAGCTGGGGAGTGGGGAACGTTTGGGCCTAAATTGTTTTGGGCCAATAAATTGGTGCGGTTTGGAGAAAACCGCATTAGTTTATTTAACTGATTCTGAGCAATAACAATGTATACACGCCACGTGGCACATAACCATTATACTGCCTAAGAATTTCTGTTAAACATCTATACAAATATATTAAAAGGTGTGCCTGACAATGTATACACGCCACGTGGCAACCCTGTTACTCCACTAGAATTGTCCAATGTATACATAAGTCATGTCAATTAACAAAAGTATAATTAGCTTGCAACAAGATTTGAACTGATGACCTCTTGCTATTACACGTGACACAATTACCATCTCAACCAACTTTTAATTATGCTTTAAGTGTTCACATTATTATATTTGTACCTTTTGAATGTTGAGTTTTCTTTAATACATTTTAATGAAAATGGAAAATAAAATGCATATCAAGTTCGGAAAACAATATCAACCCGTGTAAGAGTTAATGCCTTGAATGTGTTCGACGAAATGCGTCGAAGTTGAGTTATGGAGTATCGCCCGATCGGGCCCGAGACAAAGTTGCAGAAGCGAGTTATTTGGAGATGGCCCGACGGCATCGGGCAGGGGGCGCGATCGGGCATAATCACCGAATTACGACTGGGTGTGATGCGCCCGATCGGGCCCATAGCAAATTCTGGATTCGTAATTATCTCCCGATCGGGTGGGTTCCCGGTTTTTGCGGTAGACGCGTTTTTAGCCGCGAAGTATAAATAGGTTATTTTACCTAATTGTTTAGACGATGAATTTTAGTCTAATTCTCTCTGTAATCTGTTTTTCCGCACATAATAAAATATATATTCTCTCTCTGCCCGTGGACGTAGCCAAATTGGTGAACCATGTAAATCTGTTGTCTTAATTTCATTGTTTTGCATTCATTATTTGTTTCTTTCTCACGTCTGTCATAATAACCCGGGATAACGTACGAACCCAAATACTAGTTATTATTAAATAAGTATAGCATAAAAGACACGGTTTTTGCTTTTCATCGTGATTTGGCTATTCATAATGGCTCTCTCCAAAATAGTCAAGATGACGAGTGCTTTTCATAATGGCTCGATAACACTAAACAACTCACGTACTCGTTAATGATTGATAAATTCTTAGGCAAGATTCACAAATCAAATAGATTAGTAAAAAGAATAGACATCTCATGATTGCTACTTGATCATCCACAGCCAAGTACTACGAAACGATATATATAGTATGTCGATAAGGATTAATATTAACTTCTATCATTTTGGATAATAACGTTTAAACATTGAATTTTCTAGATTATGATGGTGGAGAGGGGAAAATTATTAAACAAATGAATACACTGTAATTGAAAACACATCTCAACTAACACCTTTATTTTTTTTGGTCTTCCATGCTCAGATCAATGTACCATCAATTTCCAAGATAATAATTGGTTTTGGTGTGTCTATTAGCCAACAACTGCATTCATTCACAAGTAAAGTGATCATACTTGCTTCTATCTAGTAGTAATACTCAAAATAGGTATCAATAAATTCTATCCTATAATTACACATTTCTTTTAAACTTGTTCTTTAACGGCCCGTTTGGTAGTTGGTCATAAATGGTGGTAATGGGAATAAATTTGTGTGTAAATTTGTGAAAAATATCATTATCCATTCCTATGGTAATGCTAATTTATCCTAAAATATCCACTTTCCTTCTTGAATTTTCATTCTCATCCAATACCACCTTGTAGGTGGTAATGAGTGGTAATGAAAATTGCTTTCCCTTGGAGACAAAAACACAAGTTTAGGGGTGAAATTGGTTTCCCATGGAGAAAAAAATGCCTCCCCATGGAGATTTTAAGGGTGCTTCACTAATAAAATTACACTTAAAATTCATTCCCATTACCGCATTTTATTAACGACTACCAAACGAGCCGTAATAGTAATCATTAATCATAATAGAACTACTACTTATAATTCCACTACAAGGAAAAGGGCTTATTGCAACTGTTATTTGTGGATCAGTCGATATACTAAGATCACAATCGTTTAAATTAACTTTTACGACCAACAAAGATTAGTAGACGCAATATTTGTGGCCGTTTTATGTTAGTTGCTATTTACTCGCAAATTTGCAACCACTACAAAGTTTTGTGATCGAATATGGTAGTCACTCACCTTTTTTCCAAGACTCACACTATTCCTAGGCTTTGTCTTGCCCCATCAAACTGAAGGTCATATATTATATTTGTTGGTGTTTTCGTCATTGTCTTCCTCATTCATGTAGTTTATTAGATGCACATAATACTTGACGTGCGTATTAGAATGGAGGCAGATAATCTCTATATATATGAGGACAACAACCCTTAATATAAGTATATAACTTGACTCATGTAGCTAACGATTCCATTGTGATTAAGACTTTTGCTTAGGTAATATTATTGTTGTTGATGATGAATTCAATTATGACAAGTATAATTGATGTAGCTTATCTATATATATATATATTAAAAGGCGTGCGTAACAACGTCGATGCGCCACGTGGCACCCTCCTCCTGCAACCAGAATTTCGCCACGTGTCCGTTAACCAACAAAGTCAAGTGGTCATTATTTTAAAAATAAATATGCTGAAGCTTGGGCTCGAACCCGTGACCTTATGTAAGGGTTTTCAAAGAATCACCATCTCATCTAACTTCTCTTGGTGATCCATGTTTCCACAGTTAATGTTATTAAACATATCCCTTGCATCCTTAAAAATAAATAAATTTGCATGTTCATTAAAATTAATTATGTATGCATGATACCATTTGAAGAGCAGTGTTGACCACTACAGTACTACCCCTAGGGAGTTTTAGTTCATGTAAGTACATATACTAAAGTCTTAACCACTAGGCTAAGTTGTGTTTATTGTTATTATCATAAAGTATTATATTAATAAATGAAATTTTTTCTTACCCGGGGCATAGCCCGGGCCTAATAACTAGTTTTATACTTTAAACTGAGATCCATATTACATACATACATTTAACAAGGCAACTTATAGAAAAGTGATATGCTATAATGCTAATATAAAGAAAACATATATAATGATATCAAATAAGTACTATGTTCTTATTTTTTTCATCTTTATAACCCTGAAGGAAGAAATTTTTAGCATAGTTAACGTGACCTAACAATCAGGGTAACTAAAAATCATGCATGCATCGCGAACCTGGTTTTTTTTTTTTCAAACAAAAGTTCTAATCTTTTTGGCATAAATAAGAGTAAAATTTGAACATTATATTTTTTTTTAATAAATTTCGTAATTAAAGCTTCTATCACTTAACTCTTTTTTTATTAATTTCTTTTTACTTACTCTTTCTTTTAGGTTTTTGAAATAAAAGTTGATAAATGATAAAAGAATGTTAAGTAAATTTATTTAGGATTTTTTTATGTTGTATTAATATGTTTTTTTATTTTGAATAAATTATTTCACTTTGTTAATTCATTATATTATTCATTTCAGTTGATTGTGTTTGTGAATGGATTGATGAGATACTTGATTGATGTAATATTATTTTTTATTTTTTTCAGCATAGATGTATTAATCAGTCAATGTTTCTTTTTTTTTTAGCTCGATTATAACTAGATTGCCTTCAACATTTAATTTGACTTTTTAATGCTATATATCTAAGTTTGACTTTGTTTTCCTTTTTTTTTATAGTATACAATTTGAGTAATTGGGTACATCATAGCTCCCCCCTTCCCTTATATAATAGAGATGTAATAATACGGAAGGCAATTTCCTAATTTATATCGATCCTAACATGATTAATTGAAAAACTCAACAACTTAATTAATTAACATAATTTTATTAGATATCAATTTAATTTAACAATAAAACTAAACTATTACTCCCTCCGTTTCCTGAAGATCTTCCTTGTTACTGTTACTACAGATATCAATGAGAATCAATTTGTGTGGAGTGTGGGGTGGGTAAAGTAGGACTCGTCCACTTAGTGAATAGTAAACCCCGGACTACATGGGTGAAACCCACACCCCATGTAACCAGGTCAGTCTGGAGGACAAGGAGGGAGCAACTATCACATGGATACATTGCTGTGAGCCTGTCACGACAAGTCTTGAACCCGAGACCTGATATATCACATATGGCACTCAAACATCTTGCACTGGCCCAGAAGGGTAACTCCGTAACTACTCCCTATATTAGTGTTATTAAAAGAAACAAAAAAAATCCTAGATGACATCTCACAGTCTCACTACAAGCAACAGTGATAAGGAGCATTATTATTTGTATGTTCCCATTTCCCATGATCACCTGTGCATGCATGAACAAGTACAAAACCTAGTTCAGGTGAAAACAGTATCTAATAATCTACTTCACACTCCTCACTCCTCACTCCTCACTTCTCACTCACTTCAAAAATACCTAAGTAAACAAGAGAGAGAAACAAACCAAAGAAAAAAAAAAAAACACTGTTGAATTCCCCACCTTTAATTTCTCCCTCCAATAATCAATCATATATCCCTCCATAACCACTAAGTCCTCCAGCTTCTTCATAAACCCTTTCTTCTTCACTCCATCATATCATATCAAATATCACTCTTTCTTCTTTTTCTCTCTCCTCTAAAAAAAAAATCCCTCCTTTAGACCCACCCATCAATTTTGCGGGTCTACAACTTAACCCACTTTTTTTTTGCCCTTTTTCTTCTTCTTAAGAATCACACTTATACATAAATTTAAAAACCATGGAAGATGATCTTCATTCTAATAACAATAACTCAACTTTTCCACTACACCTTCTTACAACAACAACACACAACAAACTTGAACCGGCAGAAAATAATGAACCGGCGGTCCTTCAGGCCGGTTCTAAGAAACCGGCCCCGAAGCGGACTTCGTCGAAAGACCGCCATACAAAGGTTGATGGACGAGGAAGAAGAATCCGAATGCCGGCTCAATGTGCAGCCCGGGTTTTTCAGCTAACCCGGGAGTTAGGTCACCGGTCTGATGGTGAAACTATTGAGTGGCTACTACAACAAGCTGAACCGTCTGTTATTGCTGCTACTGGAACCGGAACTATCCCGGCTAATTTTACTTCACTTAGTCTTTCGGTTCGTCGGTCCGGTTCGACCGTTTCCGCCGGTTCACACACGAGACCGTTAGGATATACAAGTAACAGTTATTTTGGCGGTAATAATAACTTTTACGTGAGTCCTTCTAATTGGATGGGTTTTTCTAATATGTTGATGATTAATGGTGATCACTTGAGTGATCCTAGCCGTAGGATTAATTTATTCCCTACTAGTAGTGGGTTGGTGGATTTATCATCTACTCCTTCCACCACATTGCTTAATCTACACCCTACTAGTGATGTTGCCACGTGTCATGGGAAAAAGTGCGACGATCAAGATCGGGATCATAACCATGATGATAATGATGAGGATGCTGATGGAGCTTTGAATTTCGGGATCGGGCCGGGTCATGGGCCGGGGTCCGGGAGTAGTAGCACTACGACGTGGGCTTTTCCTAGTACTAGTAGTGCTACTAATAGTAACGGTAGTAACAATGCTTCGGTGGCTAGTGGATTGCATTTTATGAATTTTGTTAATAATAATAATCATCATAATAATAATAATACACCGATGGGGATTTTTGCGGGGCAGCCCTTGATGGGACCTGCCGGTGGCGGTGGTGGTGGCGGTTTTGATGGGCAGTTCGCGATGCTTGCCGGGTTGAATAACGGGTTAAGGGGTATGGTGCCCGGTACAATGATTGGATCCAATCAACAAGAAAGGTCAAATAATAATGTGGATCATGGAGATGCTACTAGCTAGAAACTAGCTAGCTAGCAAAGCTTACTACAAACTAGGTATGTTATTTGTAGGTCAAACCAATTTCATCAATAATTACGGAAATAGAGTGACGCATAAGCAAGTCATTGGTCATTGTTTTCATGTATGCTTTTTTGAGTACTTTTATTTTTGATTAAAACGAATTAGTGTGTTTTGTGTGTATGTGCAAGGTGACAATCATTTTAATTGTGGGTGTTAATATAGTTTTTGATTAATGACAAGATTAATTATGTACATGCTCTCTTAATTTAGAGACATTCGATAAAATAGTAGCTTTCATATATATTAGCTATATTTCCCAATTTAATTGTCCTTGCTAATTATTTTAATTCAAATTTCATAATTATATATTTTGCATACTAAAATTGCATAGTTGAGATGAATGGAGCATTTATCTACACATGTAGTCATGTATGATGTATTTGGCTATTTTCTTTGCGTGCATAAGGATCTACTTTTGTTAGGTGTACCATTTTCATAATGCTCTTACACAAGTGTCGAAGTTCATACATTGTCACATGTATAATACAAATTTACACCGACAATGAGTACTATATAGATAAAAGGTGAAAATTTTATTTACTTTAAAAACATTATGTATCAAAAAAATGGTGAAACTTAAGGTTTTCAGTAATCTTGAGTTCAAAATTTGTATGCTTAGCAAAATTAATAGCTTGTTACTTTACACATGTTGAGTGAAGTTCTTATTTGAGATATGAACGGGTAATTCTAACTACCTTTTAAAAAGTTTTTCCGAACAAAGTAATTAGTTAGTTTAGGATAAAGTTGTTTGACTATAACTCTTTATACTTGGAAAATATATTTTTCTATCCTTATCAGCTTATCTTTCGATTATCTGCTTATTTAGTATAAAGTATACAATATAATCTTGGTTCTAAGTCATACTCCAATTTCAGCTAATTGGACCCTCCAGTTGGTTCGGTTTACCCTTATGTATTAAATAATCTTTGCTTCTATTTTTAAAATTTTATATATATTTTTTAAATAAATAATCAAAATAAAAAAAATGTAAAAAGAAGAAGTAACCACGTACTTATCAAATAGAAGTATACAAGTAAGTGATTAACCACTAAACACGTACTCTAAATCAATGTTACTCCGACACCTTCATTTACCTTAAAAACGGGGTGTGTGTCCGACACGACACTTTACTTGGATACTTCATTTTAAACTAAAAACTTGACTTTTTCTATAAAATAGCCGAGTCGGACACTTAGACACCCATATCCGAGTATACACTCAATTCGTGTCTGAGTAACATAGCTCTAAATTACAAAATGCAAATCCCCTCACAAAAAAAAATAACAATATGCAACTTCTCTTTGGTCGAAAATTGAGTGTTCATTTTGATCTATCAACGACAATTCATAGATATGTCGGTGATTTTGCTGGTGAAAATTCAAATACATCTCAAAATGTCCACACTGCATTATTTGCATAGTTAGAGACTTTGAAGCGGTCCCCCACCCCCCATATAAAAACTAAATACTAAGTAATATTACACATTTTTAAGGAAAAAATTGGTTAGTTGATCTGAGCGATTTCATGAAACATTGCATGTAGCATAATATTGAATTTTTTTATAAAATTAGGTAAAACATATATAGATAAATTTTATATTGTGTGAGATAGGACAGATTACCGCTAATATTTTATAGATGAAAAAAATTTATAGGAGATATTAATTATATTAATTAGCTTTTAATATATCATTACAATTTTCTAAAAAGGTACTTTTAGAACTAGTTATCATCTTGATATGTTAGTTCATGTGGAAGGAGCTCTGAATTTTCAACATAAAGTTCTGGGTTCAAATTCTATTACAATAAATAAATTGTAAGATACTTTTACATGGGAGAGGATTGCGGAGTAACACAGGCTATCACATAATTTTTGTTTCCTGCTTGCTCTAAAATCAGCATAGCATAAATGTGACCAAAAATGTTATAGTACTTTTTCTTCAAATCATAAAATAGCGGAGCACAATAACTTTCTTCAAATCATGCAACAAAAATTATTAAAAGAGACAGTCTAATTTTAATATAAAAGTAGACCTAGTTACTAAATAAATTAAAATTAGACCTAGTTACTAAATAAATTAAACTAGTTGCCGAAAGAAGTTCACTTAGTTATTATTGGGCTAATTTTCTTTTTAATATTGGGCATACCATTGCCGAATTTTAATTTAAAAATAGGTGATCTCTTACAAGAGAAACTCATCATGCAAATATATATAAATCATTTTACCAGTTCAACTTTGTGGAGAAATCATTTTGGTATTTAATAGCTAGAGACAATTATAGAAGCATTTAATAGCTAAAATTCATCTCCAAAGAAAATTCTAAAATGATTTCCTTTAAAAAATGAAAAATTAGAAAGAAAATATGGGAGGGCAAATTTAAGGCCCAAAAGAGAAAAGGTATAGGGAAAAATATTGTAAGAAAAAGTGCATATATGTGGCAAATCAATTAGAAAAACAAAAAAAGAAACGGTGGCAATGAATTCGAAATTAAAAAATAAGAATGAGTAAAATATAATCAGCAACCATTCAAGCAATGCTTGTAAATTTATAACAAATTTAAAGTGTAGGCTTTGTTTGATTATTCAACTCATTTTAACCTATTTAATATTATTTTATTTTATTTGAATTTATCTTATTTTATCTTATCTTATCTTATCTTATCTGAATTTATCTTATATGAATTTATATTAAAGTCTAACATAGTTTATCCTTTTTATTCAACTTATTTTATTCATCTTATCTTTTTTCGAAGTTATCTTATCTTATTTGATCTTCTTTTATCCGAACTTATTTTTTCTTAAATGATTTAAAATAAGTTAAATAGAACGGAGCCGTACACTATCCGACCCAAATTATGTGCAACATTTGCTTTAAATACACAACGTCAAAGGAAAATGATATATAGTTCAGATTTGAGAATAAGAGTAGATGAGTGGCTAGGACTTGGGAGACCTGATTTAAAGAAAAAAGTAGATAATAATTTGGTCCATCCAAAATACCTTACCCATTTGCAATTTTACAATGTCTCGAAATATTTCAATTATGTCTATGTTAGTCGAAACAACAACTAAAATCGCTTCTACTTTTTCTCTTTCCTTAATATAGAATAAACCACTATCCTTAATATATCTACTTTTTTTTCCTTTATATTTATCAATAAAAATTACTTATTATCTAAAATCATAGCAACTTTTTTCTTACTTAATATAATGCTCAAGTAATAGTTTATAATAACATAAATAACTACACATACGATGCATGAACAACACCAACTTTGTAGGGTATTTCCGTTAATTACACCGTTTATTGACATGGGTGTGTAAAAGTGTAGAACTAGCATATGCAAAGATTATCTTTTCCTCTACACTAAACATAGTTGGTGCTCCTACAATAATATAACCTATTAATATTTATAATCATATTAATTTATCTACTTCAAATGACTCTCTTTTCAACATATTAACATAAACTAGCTAGCTATATATCGCAGATTATTAGATTACTAATTTTGGTGAACTCATACCATTTGACCTTATATTAAACTCGCTATGTATTCTCGTCGAGATGAGGGGTTCCTATCCTAGTATAAATTTCGTCTTACCCCAAGATAAGTTGTATATTACGAACTTATACATCATATACATTCATGTAGAGTTGTAGACTAGGGAAATCCTCTAAAAGACGTTTTGTTCAACATATTAAGGGGAAGCAACAGTTTTCCATATCGATCGTCTGATCAAAAACCACCCGTGCACCCGAAATTTATGATGCACATATCCCTCATGATACTACACTGATACAGTACTAGCTAAGCTGCTATGACTTGACATGTTTTTAGCTCAAAAAGAGGATAGAGAAAGGGAGAAAAAGAGTTAAAAACAAGTACTATTACAAATCAACCATACATTTGTTGTACGTACAATGATGATGGAAGAAAAATAGAGTAGTTGGTAATTGGTCAAATACTCTAATCTCTTGTAAGTACTCGTACATGATTCAGAATAGACGACATGAGGGAGTCACACACTACCATATATCTATACACATGATCCCTCTCAGCCTTTCAGGTGCTGTGGCATCTGTATCTTATGTCCCCCATTATTTACTACTATTGTGTGTGTCTACTTGTCTTGACCACCCTAAATATGATGAATGATGATTCTTCTTCTTTGCTTTTTTGTTTTGAGTCTTTATTTAACTTCTTACATGTATAACGTGGTCATTACTTATTAGACACAATATTAAAAAATTATATTATAGTGAGTAGTGCAAACTGCAAATGACATCTTAGGAACTTGCATGTTATATATATACATCAATACATGTGTGTAAATTGGTTGGAATTGGCAGTTGATAGTCATGATGAATGGTACAGGTGTGCATGGGCCGGGCCAGCACGCGGGCTGGCCCGTCCTAGAACGATTTTGGCCCGGTCCGACACAAGCTCGCTCGAGGCCCAGTCCAACCCATTGTCCGCTACATGGGCCGCAGGACTGTCACGGTCAAGAAATTTTATTTCGCGTCCGTACCGGCACGAGCCCGCGGGCCGAACACTCATTTCCTTTGTTTTTTAGCTTAAAACTGTCAAAAATACGAAAAAACAACGTAAAACACAGGTCAGGCCCACAGGAGGCACGAGCCCGGCCCGCGGGCCTGGACCGTGGACAAAATCTGAAAATTTCAAGCATGGCCCGCCACTCACGGGCTCGGGACCCGACTCGCCATTTCCCCAAGCCCGCGAGCCGAGCCCGTGAACAAGCCCTTATAAGTTGTAACTGTGTTCTTCTATGTTGTAGATAAAGATGGGAAGGTAAATATTATCGAATTTAATGAGTAGTTATATATGTTTTCTTCTTATTTTTTTATTATTTTGATAAATAAGATGAGACTTTGGATTTCCAAACACAACAATATACAACCTAGTGGAGCACATTTTCTCACAAGAAAACCATGTAGAACAATAGACCCTAAAAGAAAAAGAAAAAAAGCCATAAAACCAATCTACACAAGCATAAGACCATGTTTACTTACAAAGAAAAAAACCGGCCGTCTAGCTAGGATTTGTGTACCTTTTTCCATTTCATAAATATCCTTCCACTTTTACTTAATTACTTCTCATGTATGTATTTTAATTATGTATTTCTAAAAATTACAAAAATTAAATACTTATAAAATACTTCATTCGTTTCAAAATTAGATGTGTTTGAATTTTGCTCTTTTCAGATACTCTCATTTGACTATGTTTTATAATATTCGCGTAAGAAAACATATAGTCATATGGGATCTTGTTGGATTCATCTCGACATATACTTTTAGAATATGAACTTTTTATAATTTTTACATGTAAAGAGTTAGAGATATTAATAGTTAAAGTTATGCATTGACAATCGTGCCCAAAGAAGTGCATCAAGTATTTTTGACACAGAGGAAGTATATATTAAGACGAATCTAATAAGATCTCATATGATTATATATTTTCATTATGTATGAATCACAAATGTTTGTGAATAGTGAAAAATGTCAAAGTGGAAGGATCTTTAGAAAACAAAGGGAGTAACTAGGTGAGATAATATTTGTTAATATTAAAATATTAATGTAATAAGGGAAATATTATATTAATGCATACCTAGAGATTTAGAAAGAGGTTAGCTAGAGTGCCAAACTAAGTTATATGAATAATATCGTCAAGATTATGGTCTCAATATTTTATTCAATTTTTTATGTAGATTTGAAGTACTTATGGACATTGTTTACATCAATTTTCATTTTACAAATGTGAATAGTGGTTAAGGCACTATTGTGTAAGGAGTTGGCTCAAGGATTTAAGGATTAAAAGCTCATTATTATCTTTTAAAAGTTAGATGAACATAATAGGAGTATTTGATATATAGTTAGAGTGAGGGATAGTCTAGTGGTTAGAGTTTTTCTTCCAGTTTCAGGAGCAATTGGGATCGATTCTCACCCTTGGCAAGTTGGGATCCCCTTTATTCTCCCAACTTGTCAAGGTTTCTCCTTAACTTATTAAAAAAAATGTATGAACATCTATCTTTATTAATATTTATACAAATATATTAAAAGGTGTTCATGTTAAAGGAACGGTGCCATGTGACACTTTTCTCAAGCTTCAACGTTCAAATGCAAATGTTCATAATCTCATTTAATAATATTAACAATGTGTAGTTACTTGGATTCGAACACATGACCTTAGCTTTGAAATGAAATGTGTGAGTTTAACAATAATCCACTACAATTTCAATGATTAATGTTTCAAAGTAATATATAATAAATTCTTATAATTATATGTAATTATAAAGACATATACAAGCATTTTAATCACTAACACTTTTATTAAGTAATAACATTATTATCTAATAAAGTCTAACCCTAATTCCATTGCAATTGTTATTTTTATCCCCAATTTCTTAGAAGTTTTTTTAGAAACAATTTATCATGACATAAGGTCCCTTTTCCAATTTCACACTAGACATAATATTACGAAAAGCTAATACAATCAATTATGAATAATAATATATCTGATAATTGTAACTAACACGGCCACCCCATGTACCATACGGACCAAACTACTAATTACTATATTGAATGGCGATCCTAAATAAGGAATGGTGCCACGTAGCGCTCTCCATAAGTGTATTTACTCCATGTAATCCACATACAATAAAAAAAATTAGAAAATGCATAGTATATGCTTTTATTAACTAATAACATTCTCTAAAGTCTTAACCCTAATTCCATTGCAATTGTTATTTTTATCTCCAATTTCTTAGAAGTTTTTTTTAAAATAATTTATCATGACATAAGGTCCATTTTCCAATTCCACACTAGACATAATATTACAAAAAGTTAATACAATCACTTATGAATAATGATATATTTGATAATTGTAACTAACATGACCACCCCAGGCATCGTACAGACCAAAATACTAGTTAATATATTGAAAGACGTTCCTAATTAAATAAGAAACGGTGCCACGTAGCGCTCTCCGTAAGTGTATTTACTCCATGTAATTCACATACAATAAAAAAAATTGAAAAATTGCATAGTATAGGCTTTGATCCCGTGACTTCAAGTTTATATACTAGCATCTTAACCATTAAACTAAGTGATATTTAGTGTTATCACTTTAAAATATAATATTAATAAATGAAAATTTTCTTACTCGGGCATAGCTTGAAACTAGTAACTAGTTACATGTTATTGATTGAGTATTTGAGTGGATGATCCATGTGACAAAGTTTTGTGAAATGCGTCTTCTTTTGTTAAGAAAAAGTCTCTTCGTCTAGTAAAGCTTTATCATTTTACTTATTCACCATATACAAGAACACACTTTCCAAGAACCAACAAATATATTAGTTATCCAAAACACTACTATTTGGAAATGTGCTCCCTCCATCTAAGAGATGCTTATGTTAATCAATTGTGCTTCCCTATTAAAACTGCCTTTTTAAAAAAAGGTTTGGATGACTAGTTTCTTTATCATCATTTGGAATATTAGGGAAAAGAGGAACTCTTGAATTTTCAACAATGTATCCAATCTCATTTCTCATCTCTATGATATGGCACTTTTGCATTTGGGATGGTGGATAAGTTGGTGAAATGACCTCTTCCCTAACTCCCCTATTTTTACACAAAGAAACCCACGTATCTGTTGCGAGGTGGTTATTGATCGGGCGCACCCCTGCCTTAAGCCACCAAGCACACTCATTATGGTCTCCCACTGATTTTGATTGTCTATGTGACCTCAGTCAATCCACTTTTATCTCGGTCCGCAATCGTCCGGGAATTTCTTGTGTATATTCTCATCTCCCATTTCCTCCATGGAAATAAATTTTGCTGAAGTTCTTGCTATTCATCGAGCAATTCCGATTACATTGGCAAACAATCGCATCCGGTAATTGGTAGGCGTGTCATGCACCTAACAAAAATAAATAACCTAATGAATCCTTTTCATAATGTAGTTAAGTAAGTAAGGGTCGATAATATAGAGAGAAATAAAATTATTCTATAATTAGCTTTTAGATAATGATACAACTAAAGAAGATCAAGATTTATTATAACAAGATAATAAAAGAATTTTTTTTTTTTGACATCGGGAAAACGTACATTAATTAAAAAAGAAAGTACAGGCTAAAGCTAATACAACCAAACAGAAAACAAATTCTAAAGGAGCCACATATGCTCTTACATACGCTACCAAACACAAACTAACTATTACATATCTGATCCAATTAAAGCTTGTCTCGAGCGATGATAGGTGGGGTTGGGTTGAATGTCTTGCTGAAGAAGACATGATATGAAAGGAAACTTGTTGATTGATGAAATTCAGACGATCTTCGAAAATAGACTGCCACGTCGCAACTAGCAGACACCAGTATCTGCTAGATCGAAAATCCCAAGATCCTTGAACGAAATTAACTTCTTGGGATTCTACAGATAGAAGTAACAAAGAAGTCACGTCCTTTGGTGACTTCTGACCCTCTTACGAGGGTATCCAGAGTTTAGTCTCATAAGACTGAAACTCGAAACACGTGGAGGTCAAAACTTGCCCCAAATTAAATTGGAGGGCCTCCCACAAGATGCGTTTTTGTAGTGTGATGACTCTGAAAGTCATCACGATAACTATAACTGGTGGTGAATTATGATACAGTAATTCACCTAAACTACGGATCCGAAGATCCATCCTTGCAATCTCTAACCCGGAAGATCGAACCACAACAGATATAAAGTGAGAACATCCTTTCTTCAAAACCCAATAACCTCTTATTTCCCACCAAACCATACTAACAAGCACCCAAACACAACCATACGCAAAACGAGACGGGTAAATGGATCTTGATAAATCGAAACTAAGACTAAAACAAAAAACATAACAGAAACAAACTAAGTAAACCACCACCCGAATCATGAAACCACGCCTACAACAACACCGCACAACCTGCAAACTAAGTAAACTGCATGTAACCTACACTCACCTAACAATTACGTCCTTGGAGAACACCAACCTAATAGCAGCTAACACAAAAGGGGAACGGGGAAGGGAACTACTCTAAGACGAATCACGAACGTAGAACAGGGAACGGGGAAGGGGGATTAATACCTACTCACGTCGAAACCAAAACAGGGGAGCGGGGAAGGGGGACTTATACCTAAACACCTCAAGAGAACCGGGGAAGGGGAGGGGATACCTAAAGCTAATCACTGCAAACGACAAACCGGGGAAGGGGAGGGGAAATAATTGGGCGCCAGGAACTGGGAATGGGGAGAGTGAGCAGGTAGACGGCGACTAATGAACGAGAGCGAAACAGGGTGGACGACGAACAGGAAACCTACCAAGGAAGGGTTGAGACTCGACGACGACACCGCAACAGAAGAGTGTGTTAACCGGCGAACACCAACCGGAATCGATTGAGAAGACCGAAACAAAGAAACCCACCGACCTAAAAGAACGAAAATCGAAGAAAACCGCTAATAGGAACGAAAAACAACAACAACAAAAAAATAAAGGAACTCGCCGGAGAACAGGCTGGCGGCTGGCGCGGCGCCGGAACTCCGGCGAGTTCCTAGGGTTTGTTTTGGGGAAAGGGGTTTTATGAGAGAAGGCAGAGAAAAAAATAATAAAAGAAATTTGATGAACAAAAGATCTATTGTTAAGTTTTCCACTAGTATGAAACAATAGTACATTCATGATTCCTGCCCCAAATCAAATCAAATTAATCCTCAGGAGGATAGATGGGGTGATTCTATGAGATCCATGTTCGTGAGGAGTAATGTACCCGACAAATACAATAAACCTCTATCAAATGTTTATGGCTTCCCTAAACAAGCACTCATAAGTCATACCTATTTTCATGGATTCATGCAAGAAATAGACATTAATCATAGCATCACAATTAAATTCCTAGCAATCCAATCTATTTATTTCTTCCATAGAGAAATTCATGCTCTTAATTGAAATATTCAAATTCGCCAGTTTCCACCTCTAGTCGTGATAGAGACAACAAAATCATAATAAAACTAGTAATCCCTAATCTAGTATTGGAATATGCACAATGAATTAAGCAAGAATAACTAAATAATTAATTTGAGAATTTAAAGAAATAATCATGGAATAATTCATATTAGGGTTCAATTAACCTTAGATTCAAGAACTTCTCAAGCATAATTAAAATAGATTAACAAGCTAGAGAAGAGATATTAAACTTCATAATAAAACCAAACAAAGAGAAAAGAAGAAGAAAATAAAAACTTGAATTAATGAAAGAAAGGAAAAGTCTTGAAGAATAATGGAGATCTACAAGTCTCTCTCCAACAACCTTAAGCATAAACTAATAAATTCTAATAATAACATCCAAGCTGCTGAAAATAAGGTTTAAAGTCCTAGTATAAGCTAAGTATAATATAAACGGACATAAGTTAGATCAGGCGAAAAATTCGACGATATAGCTGGTCACACGATCTAGCAACTTCTTGCACAATCGCACAGGGTTGTCCAAGGTCCATCAAATCTCGCTCTATCGCACGGGCGAGATGGAAACTTTGGTTCCTCTTCTCTACAGATCAGTTGTGCGGTCCATCAACAATATGTTCGGTCCTGCAGCTCATCGTTTAGCCAAGTGAAAATGTGCATGGTCCCGCACAAATTAAACACAGTTCTCCAAAAGTAATTATTTTTCATTTCCAAAGAGCCCGAACTCACCTTCTCACCTCCAGGACTGCTATCTAAACCATATACGAACCATCTTGGTCTTCCTTTGCCACAACCAGCCACAAGGACCTGAAAATCACACAAGAGGTAGTAAAAGTATCTCAAAGTAACACAATGATTCAAAAATTACTCATAATTATGCAAATAAACCTAAAATGAACAAAAATCTACATGAAAATGACGCTTAAATAATGCTACTTAAATGCAGACTAGAAGCAACTTATCAACAATCTCATCTCATCATCGAATCGCACTTTGTAAATGTTGTTACTTTGTGCAATTGTAAAAAAGGAGGCCCGTGAAACTTGAACTTCTACCTCAACTTCATTCGCAACTCTCGTAAAAAGGTTTGATGATTTCAATTGTTCATGAGGGTCGCTCCTCAAATTTCATGGTTGATTCCCTTGCTAAGCAAGGCCTTCACTATAGTTCATAATTCATTGCTTGGTTGTAGTTTGTGGGGTTGTTATGATGAGGTTCTTCCTCTATGTTTCTGTTTATCTATAAAAACATCGTGATGGTGGTTTTCTTTTTTGCAGATATAATTATCTCTTTGAGAATGTAACATGCTACAATTAATTGAGAATGACAAATTATAAAAAAAAAAAGTGTCATAATCTTTTAGAGAAATAAACGTAGTAAAAGTTACTTAAAACAAGTTGATAATTTGAAATTATACATGAAAATCATAATTTAATAGTTTATATATATGATAACATTTCTTTATATGTATTATCAAATAAAATTACATCCTACAATTTCATCCTAGTAGCATGATGGTCTCCTCCTACTCCATTCTAGAAATTATACTTCAATCGATCAATCAAAGCGAATTTAGTAATAGTAAGGGTCATTTAATTTTAATGAGCCTCAAGGAGCTTCTCATTATAGCTTGCACATACTTTATTGGATAAAGATCATCCAAAGAATTAGGTTTGGCCTCTCATGAGCAGGTTTCCTTATGTAGGTTTTGTTTGGCAACATATTTGAGTTACCTTAAATGATTAGGTGCTAAAAGTTTAAGTCACATAAAATAAATAATCGTATTTGAGGTAAGAGTTTAAATAAAATTTAAGCTAAAAAATTGACTGAAATTGAGTGGCTATAAAATATAACATCTCAATTCAAGGTGATAAAATATTCAGTTATTTTATCAGTTCACCTCATTTCAAATATATCAGTTTTAACTTTATTTCAATTTGTATTCCCAAATATAACCGTAATTTTTTTCATACACCTAATTCATTGAATAACCAATGTATACGATTGAGAATGTTATATTAACCTTGAAAAAAGGGATTACAATAATCTTGTTTTCAAGCTATGGTGGTTGAATCCATAACACTACAATTAAAAAAAAACTACAAACTCATTATCCAAAAATTAAGCTAAAATTAAACATCTAGCCAATCCCTTTAACCTTTTATCCACACACCATAGGCCATACAAACATTGAGCATTGTGATGAAACATAATGCACGAACACCAAAAGAACATTATTTCGCAAATTCGGTGCCTCGGGTCTCGTGATCCCTCAAAATCTCCTTTACCCGGACATCACTCTTACAAGTTTCTTTGCTCCTACCCCACACCAGTACTCTCAACGCGTCTTCTACTTCACTTTTCCCATGCAAACCGAGCAAAGCTTTCGAGTAATAAGCTTCTTATTTTGCATTATGTAATCCTTCTACTATTAAACTTTATAAACTTTTAATAGCATAGTTTCACATTAATATACTTCCTCCATCTTTTTAGATGTTATATTTTTCAAATTACGGACTTCTAGGTAATTTTTGCAGAAGAGAGAGATAGAGAGAATGAAAAACAAAAGGGTCCCATGTAAACATGTAGAGATGTAAATGGATCGGGTTCGGGGCAGGTGGAGCATCAGCGGCATCCATCACCCGCTACCATCCGCAACACCCGATCCATCCATCACCCGGAAAAATCACCACCCGAATCCATCCACCCATTTACTTCCGGGTGAACGAATGGATCGGGTTATAATCGGGTGAAATTACCTCAAAATAATGCTAACCATAGAATTTCAGAAAAATAAAGTTTCAACCGACAAAACCATAGATCCACAACCACAATTCAAATTAAGTTCAAAATCACAGTAATTTGCATACAGAAATTAGGAAAATTAGGTTGCGCATTGGGCTTTTATATTCGGACATTTAGTTGGGTTTTGAGGATTGGACCTAAAAAATGTTTTTTTTAAATAAACGGGTGATGGGTCGGATTAACGGGTCGGGTGATGGATGAAAATTGTCCACCCGCATCCGTTAATCCGTCACCTGTTCACCATCCGCTTAAACAGGGGTTTTCACCCGTCCATTAAGACGGATGGACCGGGTGACCGGGTGGTCCACTGGATATTGCCATCTCTATAAACATGTGATAGGAGAGAGATAGAGAGAAGTTATTACCCGAAATAAAAGTGTAACACCTAATTTCAAACTTCCTAAAATAGAAAGTGTAACATCTAAAAAAAACGGAGGAAGTATAATAAAAGTAAAAAGATATAGATTTGTTGGAATTCTTTTAGCTCCTTTCTTTTTAATAATAAACTAAAATTATGTCCATAAGCTGATAATTTTCACCCATAAACTGGTGTCAGGAGTTAGGACCTCATCTCACGCAAGACGTTTTAATTTGTCAAAAAAATAAAATGTAATAATTATTAACAAGTTACACAACACTAACACGTACATGTGTGTAATTTTGAACGTTTAAAAAACAAGAAGCCATATATTCTAGCCATTTTAAGATTTATGATAGAATAGAATATTTTGTGGATATAGTTTGTAAATTTATAAAGATAATTTTTTTAACATATTTAAGAATATCATTATTTTATAATTTATGAATATTATTCATTGGAAAACACTCCAATCAAAGAGTTGATGTTAGAGATATGAGATATGATCAGTATCGAAAAATATATGTATGATATATTTTCCATATTGATATTATTAAGAGAATAATATTAGTATATTATTCTCTTAATAATATCAATATGGAAAATATATCATTATATATATTTTTCGATACCGATTATATCTCATATCTCTAACAGTTGAATCTACCAATTTCATTAGTGTGAAAAAAGGTTGGATTGGGGAGACATTTCGAGAAAAGGACAATCTTGGGTCATTGAAAATGGTTTACAAATGGACAAGATAGATAATTAGTTTTCAAAATGTGTTCACTTTTACATACGCACTGCTTTTTGGATGGTACAATTGACTAAAATACATATCAATACCTTAAAAAAAAGAGGGAATCTCTAGGACAAACTATGCAAGCAAAGCTAAAGAGTCTTCATTTCTTTACCTTTCCCACAAAAACCATCACTTCAACTTAAGCTTAGTAGAGAGGTAGCTAGGAAATAAACTATGGGTTCAGGAAATGGAAATAATGGAAATAATAACAATTTCCTCTATGTTGTAGCAAGTAACTTTGATGTCCTTGCTGGGTAGGTCACTCCTTACTCCTTTACTCGCTTCATTTTAAGTAGATTTAGGGCGATAAATAGAAGTTCAGCTTCATATTTCTCATTTATATAATGTATACACAAATTCTTGTAATAATTAGCTAAAATGGAAGTAATTAGTTTTTACTTATTTTAGTGATTTGATATTGACACTATATTGTTATTTTTTGCAGGCCATTAGTTGCGCTTGTTTATCCTCTGTAAGTTTTTTTTTTCTTTAATCTTGAGTATTATTCGACATATAAGTTTGAAGAAAATTTCAAAGGAAAAAAAAAACTGTTTTTGCCATCAACAGAATATATACAGTTGTTTTATGCTCCTGCATTATTATGGTATGGACTGAACAATGATGTCACATGTGATGTTTCAACATTTTTGGAATTTTTGTAAAATTTATTTCTCTACTACTACTATTACTATATCTTCTTTTTAGTTTCTTTTGGGATGATATGATATTTTCTTGCTACAAAATTTAGCAGCTCCAAAATATAGATTCCATGCATACTCTCTGATGAGACAACACACATCTAAGTTATTGCATCTTATTACTACTATGCAAGTACTAAAGTTATTATAGTTGTTTGTAAATTTCATCTTGTATAAAAATATTATCACTTGTAAAAAATGCTCAAATTTTATGTTTTTGAGGGCTTGAGTAGTATTGGTTTGATTTGAATGCCATCCTATGGCTCTACCCTTAATTTTCTTTAATAATAAAAAATAACAATGATATTACTTATAATATTTACTAGAAGGATGTGTTAGAAGCTAGATTGTAACGGATAAGGGTACGAGTTCAGATTCAGGTACGGGGGCGGAAAACGGCAAGATTTTGAAATGTTAGGAATGAGTATGCATATAGTATACGTATGGTATCGGACACGGATACGAGTACGTGACCTAAAAGAAGTACCCGTACTACATAAGTTAGTGGGAAGAATATGACCTTGCTTCCTTGCGAAAATGTATTAGGTTTTCACCCTTAGAAAAAACTATGCTTTTAATAAAAGAAAGTAAGAAATGAAGAACTTTCCTTCCAACCAAACATAATTTCTATGCGCTTTTTGCCTTTTGTAAATCAAATTTGAAAAGAAAAAAGATAGAATTATTAAATATATAAATGGAGCACCTAGAATCATACATTCATACATATAAGCTAGCTTATATACCAAAAAAATGTTTGAATATTAGTGGTTGTTCTTTGCATGATTAATTCCAATAATGACTTGGAAATTTCAGTGTCTGATACTCCTATATTTACTTGTTAGATATGCTTCAGTTAAAGCGATTGAGAGTGGTTCGAGAGCAGATGATCAACAATGGCTAACTTATTGGGTGTTGTATTCCTTAATTACCATCTTTGAGCTCTCCTTTGCCAAAGTCCTCGAATGGTAAGCAGCTTCAACTTGACACAAATAATACGACATTTGGTTTTTTGATTGGGCAAGAAAGGAAACTCATTCCATTCGACCCACTACCTTATATGTTACTCAGACTCTTCATATCATCACCTCAAGTACTCATGTCATATTGTCGAACATGAATGAGACATTTGGACACTTTAATTTGATCCAAAATCATAAATGAATTTCACAAGAGTCAAACACTTGAATATGTATGTGTGTCGGACATGAGTATCCGAGTCCAAGTAGCGTAGGTTACTACTCATAATCCTATGCTAATGAAGACGAAAACAAAGTTGAGAGGGGGAGAAAAGCTTTTTGGTGTCGTTTTATTTGCTTTCTTTTCTCACGAATACTTCTACAATGATCAAAATCAAATAAGGCAAAATTGATTGTTCACTTAGATTTTATTTTTTTTCCCTTTTCATCCACTCTTCCCCACCAAATAGCTATATTGCTAAATTTACGTTTTTGGTCTATCAATTGAAATACTTCATCGTTCTATTTTGATGTTCTCATTGTTTTCGCAGTTTTCAAATATAATCCATAGCTTTAAGTATTAATATCTTAAATTATATAATAACTAAAAGTAAGAAAAGTTGATATTTTGAAAATATATATTAAAACAAATCTAGCAAAGTCTTGGTCAATATTTAAATGAAATTATCGAGAGGTTCGTTACACATAGTAACATCGGAATGAAATGGACAGAATAAAATTATGTTAGGGCCTGTTCTCATCAGCTTATATTCAGTTCGGTTCAGTTTAGTTAAGCTCAGCTCAGCTCTGTCCAATACTTTTACTGTCACATATTACCATTCATTTCATTTCAGTTCAGTTTCGTTCATCTGATCTGTTTTATGCCGAAGAGAACAAGCCCTTAATCTTGTATTAGTTTCATACTTGTATAATTTCTTGTTACTTTCAGATGCTAGTGTTATTACCATCTTCTTCAACAGAAACATATTTTTTACAAACACTAATTTTGAAATATAGGGATTAATTAGCACCTAACATGGCTTAATTATAATGTAATGTTTTTAGGTTCCCAATATGGAGTTACGCTAAGCTATTCTTCACATGCTGGTTAGTGTTGCCTCAATTCAATGGAGCAACTTATGTTTATAAGAATTTCATTAGGCCTTTCTATATGAACCCCCAAATTAGGACCCCTTCTACCATGTGGTATATACCCAAGACGAAGAACTTATTCAATAAACAAGATGATATTTTATATGCTGCCGAGAAGTACATGGAAGAAAATGGAACCGAAGCTTTTGAGAGGATCATTAAAAAGGTAAGTATTTCTTGTTTTATTGCTATTAACATAATGAAACAAAGTGATTATGGTTGCCTTGAGGTAAGTATGTCTTGTTTTCTTGCTATAACTAACACAATATCATCAACAAAGTCATTAGGGTTGCAAACAAGCCGAATCGATTTTTATATTTTTGAAATGGGTCTAATAACTTTTCATGACACGCACTCTGGATTATATAGCATACATTGCTTGTTACGTCTGTGAAGCTAGTTCGTGATTAGCTCAGTCTCAACATGAGCTTATTCCTTAATACTCACTCCGGATTTTATTAATTTGTATTATTTTTTGGAATGTCCCTTATTAATTAGTTTACCTCTTTTTTTCTATTTTTGAAATGGGCCTAATAACTTTCCATGACATGCACATTTAACTTTAATATAAATTAGTCTTTTCTCTTTCTTTCTACGTCCAACAACTCTATTTATCTTAAAACTCTATGCAAAAAAACGGATAAACTAATAAAACTGGAGGGAGTATTGGCATTTGTTTTTCTAGCAAGCTCAAATCAAAGTTTTTTTTTAATAACATAGGCTTGCATTGAAGACTTTTGAAAAAGGGGATTTCTTTGGAGATCTTATGTATTAGATATACACATTTCAATTAAGGTAAAGTTTCAAAATTTTCCTTAAAAAGGTATTATGGTAATTTTTTTTCTTAGATTAAACAAACATAAGACAAAAAGTTGTTTAGTGGTATCAACATATATATATGTTTCATCCTTCAAGTATTTTTTTATTATTTTGTTTTTTGAACTTGAACAATTTACAAAGAACATGCTTAAACAAGCTTGCTAAGAAACTTCAAAGATTTGTTTGCAATTATTAACGAATCGGATCCGGGTCAAGTGTCTGAGTCGGGGCTTGTTCATTTACGTAACAAAAAACCTAACTAATTGCTGATGAATGGTTTGTGAATTGTGAATGTATTACTTGCTACCCTAAAATGATTTATGTAGGGATTTGTTGATTAATTAATTAATTAATTATTCATTTGTTTAATGTCTTTCAATGTTATGTTTTTTTGTTGCATTATGAAGTTATTGAAAATAAAACACACATTTCCTGTTTGCAGGCCGATAGAGAAGCAAAATCAAGGAGGAAACACTACATGATATTTGAAGAGGATCATAATGGATATTATTGAGCAATATGACCTTTTGTTAATTGATTAGATGTTCACTTGCATTAGTCTTAATTTACTGACTTTGCTACACTTCTAGGGTTTTGATGTATATATACTCTGTGTATTTGGTGACCATATCTTTGATTCTAAGTGGTCTTCTTTTTTTCACGAGTAATTGGTCTTCTTAAATCGTCATTCATCGGTAGTATTCGGAATATGCATGGCCTACTTAGAACGAATTAAGGACCGATACTATAACAAATGTCAAAATATCAAGATACTATAACGAATTAAGGTACATTATAACGAATTAAAAGTGTGCCTAAACCTAACAAGAAATTTGTTAAAGGACGGATGAGGTATGTTATAATGATCATATTACCATAAAAGAACATGAAAATTCTATCATGATTATAAAAAAGATAGCCATGAAAATTTATTGGTCCAGAATGATTTTAGGTAATAAATTATAAGTCCAAAATCATTCTGATCCATTAGATTAGGGGCAGGGCTGACCGTGCAAGGCCCCCCGAATGTTAATGGCCCCAAACAAATCATTTAATACAATTTTTACAACAAAGCTACGTTGGCAAGGATATGGAGCAGTGGTAGGCCCAACATTAAGGAACGCGTGATCAAACCTTAATTCATCATCTTAGAAACTAATGTGGAAAATACCATTGCTATTACTGTGGTGCAACTGTAAAGATATCTCCTTTAAAATTTTTGGTCTAATTAAAGAAGCTTCTCTATGTTATTCAATGCACTTAACAAAGCCAATTCCTTCTCCCGTCAATAGATCAATTATTACCATACAGTAATAATGTCAATTATTTTTCCTGAGAAATATGAAATTTAAAAGGCCTCTGAACTAAGAATTTGAACAGGGTCCTAAGAATATGTATAATGGACTTGGTCTTACTTAATCTAGAAAAAGTAAGACTAGCTAGTTTTTATGTGGTTTTATCATTGTGGAAACTAGCTCTTGCAATGGGCTGGTCGTGTCTGCCTGAGAAATATGATATTTAAAGGGCCTCTTTACTAAGAATTTGAACAAGGTCCGTCCTAAGAGCATATATATTGGGGTTGGTCTTACTTGATCTAGAAAAAGTAAGACTAGTTTTACCATTGTGGAAACTAGCTCTTGCAATGGGTTGATCTTGTCTGCCTGAGATATATGAAATTTATAGGGTTCTTTACTAAGAATTTGAAAAAATTCTTAAGAGCATATATATTGGGGTTGTTCTTACTTGATCTAGAAAAAATAAGACTAGTTTTACTTGGTTTTACCCTTGTGGAAACTAGCTCTTGCAATGGGTTGGTCTTGTCTGTCAGACCAACCGGGCCTTGGATGGTGTGCATAGCAGCGAATAGTGTGATGCCAGACGCGACAAAGATTTAAGCTATTTGCGTCGCGTGCAACGCGAAGTCCGATGCACAAGGCGCCTAAACAACACCAACATCCTTATATGCTTTGGACGCCATACCACCGAGTGGCGGCTCCCGTTGCTGCGGTTCTGGTCTGCGGAAGAGATAGAGGGGGGGAAAAGGGAGAAGAGAGATAGAGAGAGGAGGGGATTTGGCAACAAAAAATTTGGGTGGTGGAGTAAGGTTAGGCTGGGAGGGGAGGAGGTTTGTCAACGGAGAAAAGGGGGGTTTGTCAACGAAGAAGATGAGGGTGTGGTAGCGAGAGGACTTGGAGGGGAAGGGCGGGGGAATTGTTGCAACTTTGTAGGGGTGGGGATGATGGAAGGGGAGGGTGGTTTTGGGGGAGGGATGGTTTTGGGGGAGGGTGGTTTTGGGGGAGGGGTGGTGGAGTTAGGTTAGGCTTTTTTTATTTTCCTTACCCGGAGCATAGGTCGGGCCTAGTAACTGGTTTTTACCTTTCAAAATGTGTGCTCTTATTTATTACTTTCCACTATCCCAAGGAAAAGTAGTTGGTTTTTGATTTTTTTTTAAGGAAAAAGAAAATAAAGTAGTTTCAAGATAAAGTATTTCATTGAATATTTTTTTTTTAAAGACCTACTACTCCATCCATTTTTTAAATTTCCATTAAAAAATAAACATTGTATTATGAGAAAGAGGGAGTAGTAATTTTGATTTGTTTTGGATATCCTACCCAGTTACTCCCTTCGTTTTCAAGTACTCGTTCAATATCAAAGTATAAGGTTTAAGAGAAACTACATCGATGTTTTACGTTTCAAGGAAACTCAGATGCTTACTATGAGGTCTCTTTTTATTAAACTTGGAATTGCTTAAACTTGCAATGGGTTTCAAGTTTGCATATCAAACAATAGGCATGAGGTTTATTTTTTCAAATTCATATCTCATACCTAAATTTTTTGTGAAAACACCTCCCCACTATTCACCATACAAAATAAATAAATCTTACTTATTCACTCCATCTCTATTATATAAGGCAACACATGGGGGACACCAAAAAATAGAAAAAATGAATAAAAGGGAAAAAAAAATAGAGGATAACTAACTATTTTATTTGAATGAAAAGAGGGGGAAAGTAGGATATTTAAACTGAACATTAGTTTTTTGAGAAAACAAAATATAAAAACAGTTTTTCTACCCAATTAATTTATTTTCTACTTCATTTGTTGTCACACATTATCGCACGCATTGCGTGCATGTAAGACTAGTGTTCTAATAGTGCAACACTTGTCTTTTTCTTTTTCTTTTACAAGAAAGTTTCAATTATTCAGAATCCACAACATTATCGGTCATTACATCCATAGTGGCCTCAATGGGCACTTCCTCTGTCGTGATTCTCAAATCCTCAAACTTTTTACTAACATGAGCAAGCTTATTGTCAAAGGACCAACTCAACCAAAAGCTTAAGCTGATGGTTGAGGCCCCAGGAATAGATTTATACTCTATCACGCCCCCTCACGCAAGAGCTCTTTGGGATTGAAGTGTGGATGCAGCACAGGTCTCCCTCATACCTGGCGCTAAATATTCCACTGAGAAAGGAGGGGTGGATGAGATTCGAACCTGTGACCTTTATGTCACGCTGGCTCTTGATACCATGTCAAAGGACCAACTCAACCAAAAGCTTAAGCTGATGGTTGAGGCCCCAGGAATAGATTTATACCCTATCACTTATGTGCAACACTATTACCACATCTCCTAACCAAAGAAAAATTAATAGAACATTGTCTTGCTAAGTTGAAGATATCAGGCACAATATTACCAAAAAGCTGCTTGTATTCTTTGTGATACCCGTCTTCCAGATGGTTGTATAGCTTTATATTGTCTGTTTCCAAAACCACATTGCGCAACCCTGCATCCATTCCAATCGTCGAACTACCGAAGCTTGTCTAACTGCCATGGCCTCTGTAATATCAACCTCGTAACATCTCATTACCTTCAAGCACATAGCTACCATTTCAAAAACAGGTCATAGTTTAGTAATTCTTCTCTTTATCGTGTTTATCGTCATAAATCGTTCTTATTGGTAACTTCGTGAGTATCACAGAAGCCGCGGAGAATAGTAGTTCTCCAACAAAAGGTGACATAATATGCTACGGGAGCCACGAAAGATTATTATCTCCCAACGGAAGGTGGCATAACAGAATGTGGGTGTCATGGGAGACTATTGTCCCCCAACAGAAGGTGACAGAGCCGCCGGAATGGAACGTGCACAATCAACAGAATAGAATACTGCCAAAAACCATCTTTCACTTTTATTTATCATGTTTCATTACTTTTAAGCATCTTTCAAAATTCATCATTGAATATCGTAGTCATATCACTTCATTATAAGTGGATATAGATCTTAGTGAAGCATAAATAATGTTATAAAGTGAGTAAATATAGGTTACAATTTATAGTCAAATTATATTATTAAGCAAGATAATTAGAATCCTTTAATTAGTTAAATAGTAAATCGAGTTAAGTTTATAAGATTGACAAAGTGTGTATATTAGTAGTACCTTAAAATTTAATAAAACAAATAACATGAAGTGATATAATTTAGTTTATAACTAGTATTTGGGTCTGGGCGTTGTCGTCTCGGTTTGGTATTGTGTTTTCGAACTTGATATGCATTTTTTTCCATTCCCACTAAAATATACTGCCTCTGTTTTTATTTAGTTGCAATAATTTCTACTTTTAGGTGTTTTTTATTAGTTGCAACATTTCCCTTTTTAGGAAAGCTTTTGGGATAATTTGACTATATTGCCCATACTTCACCTACTCTCCCCATTTAATTACAATACTAGTAGCAGGGCAAGTGGGTCAATTATACTCTCTTTTCTTATTTCTTAAAGTTTGTTCAAAAAGGTGAATGTTGCAACTAAATAAAAACAGAGGTAGTATTAAGGAAAACTTAAATTTTAAAAAGTACAAATATAATAATGTGGATACTTAAAGCATGATTAAAAGTTGGTTAAGATGGTAATTGTGTGATTTTGTCATGTATAATAGGAAGAGGTCACATGTTCAAATCTTGTTGCAAGCTCATTTTACTTTTGTTAATTGACATGACTTATGTACACATTGGACAATTATAGTGGGGTAACAGAGATGTCACATGGCGTGTATACATTGTTTCACACGCCTTTTAATATACAGTATTTGTATATATAGTAGTCTATGAATTAGTTATTAGCAACATTAGTAATATCCATAGCCCAACATTAACCATCAAATAAACCAATTTATTTAGCCAAATTTACTTATTAATCAAACCCAAAACATTGTAAACTTAAGATTTAGAAGTAATATTTATCATTCATCCCAAGCAGTATCAATAATTCATTAACATTAAAAGCCCAAACATTACTCTTTGACCCAATTACAAAAAAGCCCAAAATAATAAGTGGATGGTTTATGTTATTATATTAAACATGATCCAAATAAAGGAAAAAGAACAAGAAAAGCAGGGGGTGGCACAATCGTGGGCCCAAGCAGCAGCAGGGGAATGCCGGCGGCGAAGCTGGGGAGGGAGCTCCGGTGACGGAGGGTGGTTCTGGTGGTGGCGCAACCGAGTCGAAGTTTCTGAAATTGTGGAGTGGGAGGAAGAAGAATGGTGGAAGGAAGAAAGTCAAGAATTTTGAATAAAAAAATTAAAAATTCCTTTTTCCTTTATTTTATAAAATTAGAAAAAATATATATATATCCACCCAACATAATCTATCTATATAAATATATTAAAAGGCGTGCGTGACAATATATACACGTCACGTAGCACATTTATTATTCTAGATGAATTGTTTAGTGTGTACACAAGATTTGAACTCGTAACCTCTTGCTATTACACATGACATAATTACCATATCAACTAACTTTTAATCATGTTTCTTTAATATATTTTAATGAAAATGGGAAACAAATGCATATGAAGTTCAAAAAACAATCTCAACCCGGAACAACGTCCAGTCCCAAATACTAGTTCATATTTTACAACTTGTACATGGTTCGTAAATACAATCCGACTTGTGTGGATCCGGTGCACATTAAAAATATTGTGCGGCACCCGACCCGTTACAAACTACTTACTCCCATTTTCCAAAACCTGCGTTTTTTTTTCTTCAATAATACACAACAATTGTTTAGAACAAACATGCATTATATTCATGTCAAAACACATTATGTCATGTCCATAAACATTATATCATGCACCACTATCATGCCCAAAAAAATACAGCAAAACAATATCATGTCAAGCACACTATATCATTTCAAAATACACTATATCATGCAAAACACACTAAAAAATTCAGCAAAACACTATTATGTCAAAATACACTATATAATTTCAAAGTACACTATATTATTTCAAAATTAAATAGAGTTGAATGAAAAAACCGAAAGATATAGTACAATCACGAACATAGAGAAAATGAAGAACTTATGAGAGAGAAAATAAAGAATTTAATTTATGAGATAGAAAATGAAAGAAGTTACCAGAGGAAGGAGAAGTTATCTATAGAGAGAGAAGAAAGAGTAGAAGATTGAAAGCGGCAAAAATTGAGAGTTTTAATCATTACCGCTCACGCGAGATGGATAAATTCATATTACTCCCTCCGTTTTTTTTTACTTGCAACACTCTCCTAAAATGTAAATAATTAATTACTTGCAACACATTTTACTTTTGCTTTTCCTCTCTCTCCATCTCTCTCCAATCACATGGGATCCTCTCTTTTTTCCCCTCTCTACCTCTCTCCTACCCTTGCATTGGAGTTGATGAAAAAAAAGTGTTGCAATTAAAAAAAAGGATTTTTTAATAAGAATAATACAAATTTTTGTTCGTTTTCTCGCAATAATACAAACTTTTGATTATTTTTTAATAATACAAACTGTTCCGGTATGGAATAAGTGGTAGGGTGTGAACCAATATCTTCTACGTATATATAAGCCAGTTTGATTTCCTGCAAAAGAGAGCTCTCAAGTAGAGTATGATTGTGTTTGTGAACGTACCTTATGACTCAGATCAACGGGGTATATATAGGAGCCGGTAAGAGTCCTTGTTCAAGTAGGACTCTGCTCCTATTGGTTGGACGCAGTTATATTCCTTTGGGATATACTTTTATCCTCTATTGAGGTTTTATCTTTAGGCCCGTAGGCACATGTAGATAGAAACTAGATCAAGCCCAAGTCCATGGGTAATGCCCAGTGAGGATACCGTCTGGGTATCTTAGTGAAACCGGTATGATGAAGTCAACGGTTCTGCAGTAAGCATGTTAACCATGACGATACTTATCGGTCTAGGTAGACCGATATGGAACTTAGTCAGCCCCCATACACAAACTTTTGATAAAAATTCCTCCAGTAGGGCAATACCGATTGTTAACTTGTTGTAGGATGTAACAAGGTGAGATGGTTCATGTGGGTGGGGGGTTGGGGGAGGAGGGAGAAAGAAGAAATATCATTTTGTAATTTTTTTTTGACCAGTTTTACCGGTTACAAGTCAACTTGATCTACTAGACGAATTTTAATGTAAAGTCTGTATTATTAAAAAAATAATCAAAAGTTTGTATTATTGCGAGAGAACGGACAAAAGTTCGTGTTATTGTAGTAAACAAATCCTAAAAAAAACTGAGGGCTCGTTCGATATTGTTGTGGTTTTCTGTTTTTTGGTTTTTTGATTTTCAAAGTCATATGATATAAAAAAATTAGTCAAACTTATTGGGAACATGATGATTTTGAAAACTGACAACTAAAAAATGAAAAACTACTTTTTCTGATTTCCTGTTTTTAGTTTTCAAAAAACTGAAAACAAAAAACGATAACGAACGGACTCATGAGGAAATAGTTTTTTAATTAAAGAATACACAGAGAGGAGGCAGGAACAACGTGAGTTATGACAAAAAAAAAAAGTAAAACAGAAACTGAAAAGAAAAGAAAAAAAGCGAGAAACAAGGAAAGAAACAACAACAGTAAACCCACAAATAAAAACAAAAGCAAGTGAAAGTGGGCCCAAAAATGTAATCTAAATTGGGCCTACTGAAAATAGCCTGGGGAAGTCCAAATATTAAGATTGTGACTTGTAAAGAACTTCCAGGTAGCTTATGTGGCATCCCAATAACACCCACCTTTATTACAAACAACAAAACAAAATAAAACAAGTTTAACAACAACAACAAATTTATCAAAGATATCTCGACCGAGTGGTTAAGATTGAGGTGCTGTGAACGATAACTCACATGTTTGAATCCGCTTTTCGTTCTTTGTACTTTTTATTACCTTCGTGACTCATATGGATTAAAAAAAACAACAACAACAAATTTAACAACTCCAACAACGCAACGAACACTTCAATGCATTTGTTTTTGTTGTTGATTTTGATTGTGTTGTCCAATTCTTCTTACATTACAATTACAATTGTTGCACACACAAACAACATAACAACTCCATTAGAGGAGGAGAGAGAAAACACAAGAGAATCCTTCTGTTCTGTTCTCTGAACATTGAGAGAGATTTTACGTTACGTTTAACTTCAACCTAATTTGAATTTTATTTCTTCATTTTTTTTTCTTTGATCGCGGACTAAAAAGCTCTGCAAATTTGACGAATTCGTGTTTTTGAAGCTCAAAAGTCAAATTCGGAGCAACTGTAGAAGATAATCAGAAATTGTTGTTTTTTTCGTTGGATTTTCTTTGGAAGAAATTTGTGGATTTTAGGTGGAATTTGAGGTAAATTTTTAAGCTTATTTGGAATTTTAGGAAGTTGATGTTGGTTTTAGTTCATAATTTGATATTTAGGGTTCATGGAGAGGGTATAAGTGTTGATTTTCTAGGCATTTGTTTGTGTTTAGGCGAATTTTGAGTTGTGTGGGGTTTTAAAAAAGTAAATAAGCTGGAGAAGAATGAAGTTTGCAGTAATAATATTATGATGATGTTGATGATGATGATGGCATACACAATATTTGAGGTAGGAAAGCAATGATGGTTTGGAGAATTGGCATTGTTCTTTTATGGGGTTAGTAGTTGTCTCACTGAGTTTTAGGATTAGTATTAGTGGTTTTTGGAGTATTTCAAATGGGTAAATTTTCGAGGTTGGGGAGAGCACAACAACGCTGGATTTCGCAATTTAGATGGGTGATTCACAGAGGAGTGGCCCGGCTGAAAGGGACATTGGACAGGTAGTTTTCTCTTTCCTTTTGATGTAATGTGCTATTCGAAACTATTGTGTGTAAATCCTTGATAATGCTAATTGTACAATGTATAGTGTCATGGTTTCGCAAATTGATGTTCTTTGCTTGATGTATTGAATGTTTTTGTATGTTAATGGATTACTAATATGTATAACACCCATTCATTCGAGTGGCAGACATTTGTAGTATGTGACATTTGATCCTATGGTCTAAGAAGGAGTTGAGTGAGGGAACAATGTAACCTTGGGTTATATGGCATAAGAACACAACAAATCTCCTGAAGGGAGTGTTGGTAGTGTTGCTTTCTCTTTTACCTGATGAGATAATGCATGCTGAAGAGACTGTGAAAGAGTCTTGGTCTCTTGGATGCTTGATCATTAATGTTAATATAATGTAACGCCCCTCCGGGATATTACATATAATGTCTTGCTGAAATGTTAAAACAGATTTGGTATCTTATGAGCAAGACCAGAGAAAAGACTGGAGACAATCTGAATTAATGCTAATATATTGTCTGGCGAAAACATGTTTCTCTTCTTAGATGGTTTTCATTTTCCATCCATAGATTGGTGTCATGCAGAATTAGTTTCTTCATGTATAGCTGGTAAACCCTGAATGCTTCATTTTCGTAACTTGTGCTCACTTAAGGAGTAGATTAACTTTGATTTTTATGGTTAAGAGTTTTTTTTATTAATTCCTATTGCTGCAAATCAATCATGCTTATTTGCCTTTCATGATGTCTGCACTGTTGCTACTGTACATGATATGGACATACAGCTTTTTTTGATGTTATTTTCTCTTATAACCTTGTTTTCATCCTACTTATTCTGATTTGAGAACAATTTTCAGGCACTTACCGCATTGAAGAAAGGGGCAACTTTGCTGAAGTATGGGCGAAGAGGGAAGCCTAAGTTCTGCCCATTTCGGCTATCTAATGTAAGTTGCTTCCCTTCCCTTCTGTGTTTCATAACCTCAAAGATTTAAAGTAAACAACTAGGTTTCTGTTCATTGTTTCTGTAGGTTTCAGTACTGATGTATTAAAATCATATGTACCGATGGTTTGATTTTGCTGATAAGATTAAATCTGAGATTCAGGGTAAATAGATTTCTTGTGAGGCACTGAAGCTGCTTTTGCACTTCATTTATTTTCTTGCTTCCGTATCTCCAGCAGTGCTGGTATTTTCTTTGTTTAGCATTGCTGTACATCATTGATTATAAACCTCATCTCCTCATATCCTACTTCCACATACCTTCCACAAAAGTCAGTGTTTCACCTTTCGCAATTTTTTTTTTTATTTTTTATGGTTGAAAAGTAGATCCCTGTTGGCCTATTAAGTCTTGCACCTTAGGGAAGCAGAGTTCTATAATTTGTTAGCTTTTGTTTTTGTGATTGAGGGGGATATCTTGTCATTTAAAGTCTGTTGACTCCTTTGCTTTTGTATGATCAGGATGAATCTGTATTGATATGGTATTCTGGGAGGGAGGAGAAGCAGCTTAAACTCAGTCAAGTTTCAAGGATTATTCCTGGGCAACGAACTGTAAGTCTAATCTTCCATCTGTGTAATTTATAGATTGTTCCAAGTACATAAGTGCATTACATTTAAACAACACAGAACAGACACCGTGGAGCTTGTCAACTTTTGACTATAATGGACTAAATTTTAGTTAAAAAGGTAAAATTGGAAGATATGGGTGCGTCCAATTTTTTAGCATGCACTGTGTCTCATTTCTTGTGAAATACTTCCTCCGTATCTAAATATGTGACACACTTCTCCCCAAAAGCTCTCACCTAAAAAGTAGAAGTGTTTCATTTATTTAGATACGGAGGTTAGTATTAAACAAGTCTATATCTTTTCAATCATGTATAAATGTGTAATAAAAATTACCCCCTAGCAGTTAAAGAGTAAAGTTATATTTTGCTCACAGCAGGAAACTCATTAGAAAATCTGGGGCACTGCTACAGTGTTGGCAGGGAAATATTTCAAGAATACGGTTGGCTTTATCCTCATATGCTTTCTTCGTTTTTTGGTGACTCCAACGCCAACCATCTATGTTATTTTAGCATGAAGCCATCCTTGGGAAACTTGAGCTGTTGTTCCTAGAAAAAAGACTTGCAGATATTCAGATAAACAATATTAGATGAAGTATATCATCCTTTATGGTCTTTACCTTTTTCTTTGCCTTCCCCTCTTGTTCATGATTGGCGATGAGCATTTTACTTACAATATAAATCAGGATTCTTGCTGTACACATAAGATTTTATGGGTCATTGTTAGCTTAAAGCTGTTAGATATAATAGTTACTATCAAGGATAAATTGCGTTTGAGACAACACGACATGACTTTTTCTATAAATTCATATTAATGCGTTTTTGACCTCAAGTTTAAAAAGTATTCTTTCAACATAACATGAACAAACTTATGATATTACGAGTGGGTCATATATTTGTTGATCAAAATTTACAGTAACCAAATTATTTATTACTAAGATATGTTTAGTTAATTTTGACAAAAAACGGACGTAACACAAAACACAGTACTATTGCAGTGGGTCACCTTTACATAATGGATGACGCGCGAGAAGGAAGCGATATTTATCGCGGCCTTTTGGTGCGGTTTTTGTGTTCACTATACGTTTTCAATTTTCTTGAACATCTTTAGCTGAATTTTGGAAGTTTCTGATTCTTTTTTGTATTTTTCAGACAATTTTTAAGCGATATCCTCGACCTGAAAAGGAGTATCAATCATTTTCTCTTATATACAATGATAGATCTTTGGATTTGGTGAGTCATCTATCTTGAAAGCTAAAGATTTTCCAAGTTTAGAATTTGAGGATCCATCTTTTATTATTGCTGGATCTATATCAGTGTAAGTATTAGATATCTACAAAAGATTCTTTGACATGCACCACGCGAGTTGAATTGTTTTTAAAATTCTTATAATCTTTATGCTCGCCTTTTGATAGATATGCAAGGACAAGGATGAAGCTGAAGTGTGGTTTGTTGGTCTTAAAGCACTAATTTCTAATAGTGGGACTAGTGGCTGGCGTAAGTTGAGAAATGAAGCAAGGGAGAGTAGTACTTCTGCTGATGGTTCAATTACCCGGAGAATTCATCAACCATTTACACCACTTGTCTGTCCCAAAACTTTGCTCGCAGTGTTACATATATTGGAATACAAACCAATCATGCAATTATGACTTATGTATCTTTGCTTTTCATTACGTTAGGATGCTGGGAATGCACTCTGTCAAGTTCCTCTTGAGAGTCCTCCACAAACTGGCATGGGGAAGGCATTTTCCGACATAATACTATATACTGCATCATCGACCAGCTTCAGTCAGATTGAGGCATCCAGCTATACAGCTAGCTTACCGCCATCTGTCAGCATAGAAAATTTTATGGGCCGAAGTTCATCATCTGATAATATTCGTATTAGTTCTGATAATGTTCGTATTAGTTCCGACAATTTACGTATTAGCTCATCAAGCATGGTAAGTTCATCAAGTCAGGGATCTTTTCTAGATGATTTTGATTCCTTGGGTGATGTTTTCATTTGGGGAGAAGGTGTTGGTGAGGGCATCATGGGTGGTGGCTCCCTTGGAGTTTTACGTAGTGGCAAGTTTGATGCTAATCTGCCCAAGGCACTAGAATCAACAGTGGTCCTTGATGTTCATCATATAGCTTGTGGTGTCAGCCATGCAGTATTGGTTAACAGGCAAGGAGAAATCTTCAGTTGGGGGGAGGAGTCAGGAGGCAGGCTTGGTCATGGTGTAGAAGTTGATGTGTCCAATCCAAAGCTGATTGACCGTTTTAGTGGCATGAATATTGAACTGGTTGCATGTGGAGAATATCATACTTGCGCAATCACAACTTCTGGTGATCTTTTTACATGGGGTGGTGGTTCTTGTAATTCTAGTATGCTTGGACATGGAAGTGAGGCAGGTCACTGGGTACCTAAAAGAGTATGTGGCCCTCTAGATGGTATGCCTGTGTCCTATGTCTCTTGTGGACCTTGGCATACTGCTGCAGTTTTATCAACTGGATCGCTGTTTACATTTGGAGATGGGACGTTTGGTGTCCTAGGTCATGGAGACCGCATCAGCTATTCTGTTCCAAGGGAAGTTGAGGCCTTAAAAGGACAACGAACCCTGAGGGTTGCTTGTAGTGCTTGGCATACTGCTGCGATTGTTGACATGCTGGAAAGTGAAGCCTCTTTCGATAGATCTTTCTCAGCAACAGGGAAGCTCTTTACTTGGGGTGAGGGTGATAAAGGCCAGCTTGGACATGGTGACAAGGAAGCTAGACTGATCCCTGAGTGTGTAGTAGTGCTAATGGATATAAGTTTCTCTAAAGTAGCCTGTGGACATGATTTCACTGTAGCTCTCACCACTACTGGACATGTTTATACAATGGGCAGTACTGCTTATGGACAATTAGGTTGTCCTGAAGCTGACGGAAGGGTTCCAGTTTGTGTCGAGGGTAAGATTGCAGACAATTATGTAGAAGATATTGCCTGTGGATCTCATCATGTTGCAGTTTTAACATCTAAGGCAGAAATTTTCACGTGGGGAAAAGGTACAAATGGGCAATTAGGTCATGGAGATTATGAACACAGAAAAGTACCTACTCTTGTTGAGTTCATGAAGGATAACCAAGTGAAGAGTGTAGCATGTGGATCCAATTTCACTGCTGCAATATGTCAACACAAATGGGTTTCTGGGACGGATCATTCTACATGTACGGGCTGTCATAACCCATTTGGTTTCCGGAGGAAACGTCACAATTGCTATAACTGTGGGCAGGTGTTTTGCAAAGTATGCAGCAGTCGCAAATCTCTGAAAGCTTCTTTGGCTCCAAACATGAATAAGCCTTACCGGGTTTGTGATGATTGTTATGTGAAACTAAAGAAAGCAACGGAACCTGGGAATATGCGAATTCCTAGACCCGTCAGTAGAATTGGTCCTCAGAAGTTCAACGAAGGAGCAGACAAGGAGACATTACTTCCAAAATATGCGGGACTATCATTTGTCAATTCCTTAAAGAGAACTGATAGTGATCGTTCTAAGGGTGGTGCCAAACAAGGAAAAGCTGAGAGCTCTGTTCTTCCTATTTTCAGTGGGTTCTTTCAACCTGGAAGCATTCATCAATCGAGCACTTCATCTCCTATATTGGGAGCCTCAGATAAACGAGTTTCAGCCTCTGCTCCTGGTTCCAGAATGGCTTCTCGAGCTGCATCACCTGTTTCACAAGGGTGCAGTCCAGTTGGATCATCAACATTAATCACTTCCATTAGTGTTCCTACCTCTCCTGAAGTCATGGCTCCTAACTCAAAAGATACAATTGATTATTCGAGGCAAGAAGTCGTTCAATTAAGAGCAGAGGTTAGTCAGTTAGCACTTAGCAGAGCGTTCCTTTTAGTTATACTGATGTTATAATTCCTTCAACCCTTGTGTTTGCGTGTTATTCTACCGTGGGAAGTTTTTTAATAGTTTGCAAGTTTTTTAAAATTAAATACTAACATATTAGGAGGGATCATTTGACTTGCATGCTTTGAAAATATGAGCTTTTGTATTTTCTTTCTTGGAAATGAAAAAGACAAAAAGTTCCTCTGGAAAGAACAAGTCAGGCTTTTTGTTACTCTGGCTATCCACTTTACCTGGTGTATTTTTGTCAGAGAGATAACTACTAACTAGCACCTTGAACAGATATAGATACTTGGATATGGTTGTAGATAATACTCCCTTCGTCTCAAATTAATTGTCATATATTCCTTTTTGAGTTGTACTTTTTATATTTGCCAAATACCTTTTAAGGCACTATATTTCTCTAAAATTGGGCCTTGCACCTACTCTCCCACTTCTTTCTCTCTACTTTTTCACATTCTTAGAAACAGGGGCCAAAATGGTATCTGGCAAACTCAAACTGACAATTAATTTGACTCAAAGAGTTTGAGCTAGGGTTTTCTAAATAAGGTCATGATTGAGCATTTTGGAAACCTTATTTCAGTGTCACATTAGAGGTCACAAATTGAATTGGTGTGAAATTTATATAGGTCGATGGCTTGTATCAGCCTATATTGGCTTATATTGCTATATGGCCCTTTGTAATCGCTATTCGCTACATCAGCTCGTTATCATCTGTATTGGCCAATAAATAGCTCTGTATGTCAATTTTGGACATACTTGTGGCGGCCAATATGTCATTTATCAATGGATATCTATAAACGTTTGGAAACTTTGAAAACTCATTCATCTTTATCAAATACTTTTGATGTGTCTGACACTTTTCTGCCGGGTAATATAGGTGAGGATAATACTCTGTAATAAAGGTTCATTCCATGCCTACAAGACCCAAAATCTAAAAAAATTAGTTCTGAACTGAAAAGTCCCCTTCCACCATTTTTTTAATCCTTTTTTGGATTCTGCACCCATTTAACTAAGGGGAAAATTTCCAACGACACCTTTGTTTTGCTTGCTGACCTTTCTGAAATCCTAATTGCTACATATATGGGAATCAACAGATCCTCTTAATGTTTTTCAGACCAATAATAATCCCATATTTAGTACTTGTCAGGAAAAGAACCTCTGTATTGGTGCAGCAACATATGTTCATTTCCATATGACTAGCATCATCAAGAAACCATACTACCATTATATCATTGTATGAGCCATAATGATCCATTAGAATTAAAGCCATATCATAAGTCCTGCAAGATGCCAATCTGCATCTCCATGTCATTTACTGCAAATGCAATCACAACCACAAGATAGTAATAGTCCTCATCACCCCCTCTTAACGCAATTGCAATCACCACCACAATATTTTGTAGTCGTGATTCTCCCATATGCCTGATTTTGCGAGTTCAGTGTCTTTTGAATTCTATTCTCGTCTCTTCATACAGCGAGTCCTATCATTTTTGCTGATGGTTCTAGTTACAGGCTCATTAGCTGAAGAAGAGATAGTTCTAAATTCTAATGCTACAGTGTACTCAAAATTCAAAATTCAAACTTATTGGTCCGTGTCTGAGCTGATCCAAACTTATTTCTAGGTGTGAAATAAACTTAGCAGTTCTTCTCTGAATATTATCTTGCTTACCTGAACTTATTTTACTTAGAAAATACATTTTATAAGGTGAAAAGGACACAGCTAATACCAGAGCTACTTGCAGATAATGTTTTGCCTCTGGCCTTCTCCTTTCATCATTACAAATGTTTTGCCTCTGGCCTTTTCCTTTCATCATTACAATCAATCGGTTTTCCACTAATCGTACCTTTATCATTCTACTCTATACATCCTGTGGACACAAACTGAAGATAGTTATATCCTCTTAAAGCAGGGTTCATCACAGAGCTAGTACTTCCAAGCCAGTAATTTGCCTTGAGATTCATAGATACTTTTGGCTTAGGCCATTTTACTTCGATTTTACTTCTAATGACTTGTGAGGTAAAAGGATGTGTGCTGTATGCATCCATGGTCCCCACTTAAGCATCCTTCTAATTGGTTATTACTCATCAATAGAAACATGTAACTGTTGTTAGTCAAGAGTTTAAGTAGAGCCATTGGTCCTTGCAAGTTGCATTTCTAGAAAATATGGTAAGACGGCTAACCATCTCTCCCTCATTGCATGAAACTGGTTGGCAAGATTTCTCTCAGTCAGCATGTGCAAGACTCCAAGTAGATATATATACGTGCAGGGAATATACCCTATAATTACTTGATTATGGAAGCACTGGTTTTGTCACTTAGATTCCTGAGAGAAACATCGCATCGCAGGTTAGTTGGCAATCACCTTGTCCAATCAAAAGTTATTTAGAGAAATTATTTTAAGCCAAGACCCTTTCAAATTGATATTAGTTATACGTATAATTTGGGGAGTTTGTCTAGCCAAGAGTCCTTACCATGTCAGTGGTGTTCTTGTCCCAAGATGGAAGAGTCCTGCTGATGTATTAATGATGAATAAGTCCTGTTGAAATCCTGCAAAAAAAAGGTTACTGCCTCAGATGGCTATTGCAGGAACACCCCTTCACCATTTAAGTCAGTAAATGCTAGTCATAATGTGCTATCTAGAGAGAGAAAGTAGTGATAGGGAGTTCGAAGATATAATCTAGATACATAGACTTGTGAGGTTGACCCTATAATTATAAACTCTGGATTGTTGATAGATGGTATACTGTGTTTTGCTGTGTGTATATATGAGATACGGGATATTACAGGATTTCTTAGAGCTGTAGGCTTGGTTACAGAGATTTATGGAAAACTGAGAGTCGTGTTTGCTAAATGAAATGTAGAGGTGGGGCGGGGAGCCGAGTAATATGCTGCACTTGTAGTCTTGTATCATATAATTGTGAAGAGATTCCCTGATTAGACCCTTGAAAAGCACGGAGTCATAGACTAACTACTAATACTCTGACCATTAGGAATCTCTCTATGGTTAATTACGATTGGATTTGTGGAGTACAGTTAGATACTTCCTCAGTTTCTCTGATCGAAAATATAGGTTCTTTTTAGCAATTTGCTCAGTTATAAAGAAGTTAATTTGGCTAAAGTTGCTTTGTTAAAGTGAGGTGTCTTTCTGTTTTGTATTGGATGTTATAAAATTATAATATCTTACTGATATTTATAGTTGACATAAAATGTTGTATTGGTATTGTGAAATAACTTGTATTTTGGATGAATAAAGCTTAGCCAAAATGACTATTTTTAGGATTGAAGGGAAGTAAGCGATCCAATTTAGTTCACACTACCTCTACATTTCCCATGTTGCCATTGTGGAATATCTCAAAATACTTTTGCTTCTTTTTTGGGTGGGACCTTTCTCGAGTATAATATAATAAAATTACAGACTATCCTCTGTCACATCTACTTTTTCCCTCTTTTCTCTTTAATACATTACTCACTATCTTCAATTATATCTACTTTTTTCTATTTCCTCAATAGTATCTTTTGAAATTCCCCGCCTTATACTCCCATGTAAAACGCTGTGCCAAATGGGTAGTGTTCCGAAGCTTATATGATGGACCTTGTTGATTATTTTGGTGCTCTTGAAATGGATGCTTTCAGAGAGACCTTGATGAATATATTTAGTGCTCCCTGTGTATTCTTTTTAATGGTTACACTTGCTTTTCATAGTGTCCAACACATACTTTTGACCATTAATATCTTTGATTACATATATTGTTAACATTATAAAAAAAAAGTTAATATTGTTGAAAATTAAAATAATCCAACTCTAATAAGATCCCACATGATAATATTTTGATCTTATATTAATGAGAACTTATGGTCAAAGTTTTCTGACTTTGAGAATCAAATGCAAAGTTTAACAGATGAAACAGTAAGTAAAAAATTGAAACTAGTAGTTACTATAATGCTAGTGTATGATTGATGTTAAGCAATAGAAAAGATTGATGTGAAGCAATAGAAAAGAATAGTGAAAATCTATTTAGTGATAATTTCCCTTGTGATGAAACAAAAACCGTAAAAAAGTCTAACGTTAAAAGAGGGCCTAATTAGTAGACGTGCCAAATTGTACGAAAAGTTAGGCACAAGCGGCTTAGAACAGAAACAATATGCTTATGTGGTCACCCTGAACATCGTTATTCTGTTTTCATGTGCCAAACTTTACTTGTTAAAACGTAATTATTGTATTAATTTTCATTTTCATTGTAGCATCAACCCCATTTTATTAAATTGATACATTTCTGACCAAATTTTTGATCAAATTAATAGGTTGAAAAGCTTACTGCTGACAATAAGCTTCTTGAATTTGAACTGGAGAGAACAAGAAAGCAACTTAAGGTGGCCAAGGTGATAGCAGTAGATGAGACTGAAAAATCTAAAGCTGCTAAGGAAGTCATAAAGTCTCTGACTGCACAGGTTAGTTTCATTCATGTCATTAGCATATTCAGTGTCAGAAGGATCACTCATTTTATCTACTTGTTTCAAAATTTTATCTGTCTAGTTTAGTCTTGGTTCATCCATCTTTTTAACAAATAACATATGCAATCTGGTTATTTTCAAGAGTTGCTTTCTGGCTGTGAACTTATGCTCCTCACACTCTGACAGTTCCAGCTGATGTTTTAATTTTGAAAATATTCTGGCAGTTGAAGGAGATGGCTGAAGAGTTACAAGGAAGAAACAGCGCTAGCAGCAAATTAGACTCTCGTGCACAATCCTCTGGGTCCTTTAGAAAGGTTTCTGATGAGAGCCATTTAACTAGCGTTTTGTCTCCTAGAAGCGAGTCAAATATGACTGTGGATGCCTTACTAACTAATGGAACCAGTGCGCAGTCTGAAAAGGCAGAGTGCGTTGTACAAGATGAACCTGGTGTATACATAACTCTTTGCTCCTTGCCAGGAGGCGGTCATGAGCTCAAGCGGGTGCGCTTCAGGTACTGCTACATCACTATGCATCAGTTACAAATCCATCGAGATAAAACCTTGCTTTAGGTCCTTTCTGCATGAATGACATACTAGTTGTGCTGAATTATTGGATAGTAGCATTATGCATATCATGTTTTTCATATGCTTGTGCTCTATTTCCAATCTATGTGCACATGTTCTTTGATGAAATAAGTACGAATATGTGACTGCTTCGCCTCAGTTGGCATTATGCTCACCCAAACGCTTGCACTTCTCGTTGATACTAGCTAGTCTTTTGGCTGGTGAGTGGTGATGCATGTGATTCTATACTATCATCTTAAACAAATGATTTATTATAGTTTCTATCTTTGTTTTTTTGACACTTTTTTATAACTTTATATGCTTTAAGTAAATACAGATACTCCCTTTTTCACATTCTTTTTGTAGGCCTTGTACCAAACAGATTATAACAGGATATGATGAGTGGCTTTCGGGTTATGCATGACTGTAACAGAATATGATGCAATTTAAAGTGTCTTTGTTTATATACACATTGCCTTATTTAAAAGTACTTCCTCCGTTTCTAAATACATGCGACATTTATATAGGAATCACTATTCATCTACCAACCTTATCTCATATTCTCTTACAAATGTATAATGAAAATATGTAGTTGAGTATGGTCTCACTTGATTCGTCTTAATACATACTTTCATAGTATAAGCTTTTTTTTAATTTTTATCTAAACATAATTAAAGATATTAAGGAAGTAAGGAACAAAGTATTGCATTAGATAGCGTGTTGGCCGAAAACGTTGCATGTCTCTAGAAACGGAGGAAGTATTAGATATTTTCAGTCTGTCAGATGTGCTAGTTCAGCCAAGTATCTCATAATGAAAAATCTTATGATTGGAAGAGACTTGAATGGGCATATTGGTGTTCTAGCTCATGAATATGCTGTTACTACGCCTGATGGTTTTAGCCAAGGAAAAAATTGCTAAGGGGACGGGGATAATTTTTCTGTGGTCTTTGGTTTGGTAATAAACTGATAGCCATATTTGATTCAAAGAGGAAGAGATCATCTTATCACTTTCGGGAGAAGTATAGCCAAACCTCCAATTGGTTTTATTATTCTTTATGGATTAAAATGAAATGATCCTGCTTCACAAAACACCACAGCAACTAGCACAAGCAAGTAATAACAAATCAAAGATCAGCCAAAGGTTTGTGATATTGAAGATAGTAACCACTGAGCTTTCGAGAGGCTCAGACTCTCCCAAAATAGCTAAAGACAAATGACAATTTTCTGCTTTTTTTTTCTTTCTCTCCTTCCTTCCCTTTATATACAATCATTATTTCTCTCACTGCCCCCCAAAACTCCTTTTTCTCTAACAACTTATGACACTACCTGTCAACCATGATTATATTCCCTGAATTCTGTTAACCCGATTGATTTACTGATTTGCCCTTGTTATCCTTGCGTCTGGACTGATTTGCCCTTCTTCTTGCGGCGTGTGTAAGTGAGCATAGGTGGAGGGTCCGGATTCATTACATTACCCCGCCCCCAAAGACTCACCTTGTCCTCAAGGTGGAAGGATGGGAACCTAGCAGCAATGGCTTCCATATCCTCCCAGGTGGCCTCGAACGCCGGCACATTCTTCCATTTCAGCAGCACCTTTGTCTTGCTCCCCTCACCCTCCGACACCTGCTTCACATCCAATAATGCTTCCGGTTCATCCAGTAACTCCAGATCAGGACCCACGTCTGCAGGAATTGTAGGAGACACAGGGTAGTCTCCCACTGCCCGTTTTAATTGCGAAACATGAAATGTTGGATGAATGCGACTCGAAGGGGGTAACTCCAAAGTATAAGCCACCTTTCCCACCTTGTTTATGATGGCAAAAGGTCCATAAAATCGTGCTGCCAGCTTTGCACATCTCCTGTGAGCCACGGATTTCTGACGATATGGCTGTAGTTTCAAGTAAACTTTATCGCCCAGCTCAAAAGTCTCATTCCTCCTTTTGCCGTCTGCAGTTTGCTTCATGATCTGTTGGGCACGAATGAGATTAAAGTGCAAGTCATCGAGTATCGCATCACGTTCCTGGAGTCCCTCTTCGATACTATCCACTGGAGAGTGGCCTTTACCCAGACGCAACAGTGCTGGTGGATCCCTACCATACACAACTTTGAACGGGGTCAGTTTGGTGGACAAGTGTGGTGATGTATTGTAGGAAAATTCAGCCCAAGGCAACCACTTTGCCCACATCTTAGGATGCTCCCCCACAAAGCATCTGAGATACGTCTCCAGCCGCCTATTCACAATCTCCGTTTGGCCGTCAGTTTGTGGGTGATACGCCGTACTCCGCTTAAGGGCAGTCCCTTGCAAACGAAACAACTCCCGCCAAAAGTTGCTCAAAAATATACGATCCCTATCAGACACAATTGAACTCGGGAAACCATGTAACCTGACAATCTCCTTGATGAACACATCAGCCACAGATAAAGCGCTAAAAGGGTGTCGGAGACCCACAAAATGAGCATACTTTGAGAAGCGGTCTACAACTACAAAAATGGTGTCAATACCTTTGGAGAGAGGCAGCCCTTCGATGAAATCCATCGAAATATCTTCCCAGACCATGCTGGGAATAGCCAGTGGTTGAAGTAACCCAGCGGGGGATTGTTGGGACACTTTTTGTTGTTGACAAACTGGACATTTCTGAACATAGTTAGAAACATCTCTCCTCATACCCAACCAATACCATTCGGCTGCAGCCCTCAGATAAGTTTTTACTTCGCCGGAGTGACCCCCCACTGGAGAATCATGATACTCGTGGAGTAATAAGGGAATAAAGGTGGAGGACTTAGGAATAACTACTCGTCCCTTGTAGAGCAACCTCTTGGCAGCAAGGGAGAACCCCACATGAACCTTCACCTCTCCTTCAATCTCCTGCCTGATTTGACTCAAGAGAGGATCCCGTGCAATCTCTTCCTCCAAAACAGCCCAATCCACTCCCTGAGTTGTTACGAGCACCCCCAATTCCACTCCCCCCACCGTTTTTCTAGAGAGGGCATCCGCCACACGATTTGCCGCCCCGGGTTTAAATAGGATTTCAAAGTCAAACCCGATCAATTTGCTGACCCACTTCTGGAACCCCGCACCAATTTCGCGCTGTTGTGTGATATAGCGAAGGCTCTGCTAATCTGTGTGTATGACAAAATGATGTCCCAACAAATAATGCTTCCACTTTTGTACCGCTAAGCAGATGGCCATTAGTTCTTTCTCATACACCGACTTCAACTGAGCTCGTGGGCCAAGCAACTTGCTGTAGAACGCAATTGGCCGAGCCTCCTGCATCAGAACTGCACCCACCCCATATCCCGAAGCATCGGTCTCTAGCACGAAACTTTTCCGGAAATCGGGCATAGCCAGAACCGGTGGGCTGGTTACCGCCTGTTTAAGCCTTTCAAAAGCCTCTGTAGCCTGTGAGGACCACCCAAAGGAGTCCTTTTTGAGCTGGTCCGTTAATGGTTGGGCAATTTGGGCATAATGCTTAATGAATTTGCGGTAGTACCCGGTCAACCCCAGAAATCCCCGCAACTCCTTGATATTCTTTGGATGTCCGCACTCGAGCATAGCCTGAACCTTGTCACAGTCCACTGCCACCCCCTCACCAGATATCACATGCCCCAAGTATGCAACCCGCTGCTGCCCAAACTCGCACTTTTTCTTGTTTGCAAACAAACTATGGTCGGATAAGGTTTGTAGGACTACCTCTAAATGACGCAGATGCTCCTCCGATGTCCTACTGTAGACCAAGATATCATCAAAAAATACCAACACGAACTTCCTTAAATATGGTTTGAATACGTCGTTCATCAATGATTGGAACGTTGCCGGGGCATTTGTCAACCCGAAGGGCATAACCAGAAATTCGTAGTGCCCTTCATGAGTTCGAAATGCCGTTTTATGAGTATCTTCCGGCCGAACCAAAATCTGATGGTATCCCGCCTTAAGGTCGAGCTTAGAGAAAAACCTAGCACCATGGAGTTCATCTAAGAGCTCATCTATCACCGGAATCGGGTACTTATCTGGAACCGTCTCCTTATTGAGAGCCCGATAATCTACACAAAACCGCCATGATCCGTCCTTTTTCTTCACCAACAAGACCGGACTTGAAAATGGGCTAGTAGAGGGAATAATGATCTGGGCAGCTAGCATTTCTTTTATGAGCCGCTCAATCTCGTCTTTTTGAAATTGAGGGTAGCGATATGGGCGTACGCTCACTGGGTTGCTGCCTCCCCTTAGAGTTATAGAGTGCTCATGGCCACGACGGGGTGGTAATCCCGTAGGAGCTTCAAAAACCCCTGAAAAACGGCCCAAAACCTCCTGTACGAACTCTGGCACCACTTCATCGGCCTTTGTTTCGGCCACTTCACCCTCCAATTGGCTCAACTCCAGCCAGAGACCTCCCCCCTCCTTTCGTATGGTTCGAAACATGGCTTTCAACGAAATCTGAGATCGAGCCAAGGTAGGATCTCCCACCAACTTTACTACCTTCCCGTTTAATTCAAATTGCATCTCCTGAGTTTTCCAATTTGTCACAACCATCCCCAATTTCTCGAGCCATTGTACCCCTAAAATAATATCTGAGTTTCCCAGCCCCAAGGGAAGAAAATCCTCTACCACTGTGACTCCCCCCTCCAATTCCAGATTTATCTGTTCACAAACACCAACGCCTCTAACAGCCTCGCCGTTGCCCAAGGACACTCCGAATTCACTTGACCCAAACACAGGTATCTCTAATTCTCGTACTGCTTCTAAGGATACAAAATTATGGGTTGCCCCCGGATCAATCATCACCACCACCTTACGGTCTCCAATTTTTCCCAGAAGTTTCATAGTCTTAGGGCTAGTTAAACCAATAACAGAATTTAGAGATACCTCAGTGGAAGTCTCCTCGGTGGGGGAGATCGGAGATTCACTGCCGCCATACTCCATCTCCGGTGGAATTTCGTCTTCTCCCTCCATCAACAAGACGCTCAGTTCTCTTCTCCGGCACTGATGACCTACTGCCCACTTTTCGTCACATTTAAAACACAAACCCTTTGCCCGTCGCTCCTGTAATTCTTTCTCCGATAGCCTACGCACTTCTCCAAGGTTTCGGGTGGGTGTACTTCCAACGGATCTAGGTGAAGTAATCGATCCTTGTGACTCGCTGGGGTTAGGAGTCCAACTTCGAATTCCGGTGTTGCTGGGCTGGACCCTATAAGTGTTATTTATCCCGGTCGGGCCTTTGTTAAATGAAAAAGGGGTTCCAGGTCTTACAAATGACGCACTGGGCCTTTTAGGTCCACATATTCTATTACGCTCCTCAACCCGACCCGCCATCTCCATGGCCTGATCCAAACTCATGGGATTTAAGACCCTGATCTCAGCCTTAAGTTCCTCCTTCAACCCATTAACAAATTTTCCCATGAGTATCGTTTCGGGAATACCGTCGAGTGGAGCGGCCCTCTCTATGAATTTCCGGCGATATTCCGCCACCGTCGTCGTCTGCTCCGTGGCTAACCATTGTTCATAAAGCGACCCGGTGTGGGTTGGCCGGAATTGACGCAATACGAACAACTTAAGATCAGCCCACAAGCGAATAGGATGTCGCTTGTTCTCCCATTGATACCACCGGAGCGCGTCACCATCCATGGACACCACCGCCGCTTCCAGTTTCTCGTTCTCACTCAGCCCATAAAAAGAATAATACCGTTCTGCCCTCATAATCCACCCATCAGGATCGCTCCCCTCAAAGATTGGCATCTCCAATTTTCTATAGCGCCAATTTCCTCCACTCCCACTGTATCTTCCTCCACCGGAGCCTTGCCCTCCGCCAGGTCCACCACCAGACCCCCCATCTGCAAAGATATAGTCACCTATACCTCCGTTCCCTCCAGTTCCTCCGCCCATACGTTCCCCCACGGCTCCTTCCCCTCTCACAACGCTCCCTGCTCTGTTCAGGCTCCTTTCAAGTTGTTGCTCTGGTTGTACCACCTGACCACGCCGGACATTGGCTATCAAGAGCAGCTCACTTTGAATCTTCTCTTGGCCCTCTCTTAACAGCCTGATCGACATCTCCTGACCCTCAGTGGATCGGGCGATTCTCTCTTCTAATCTCTCCCCCATCGCCTGAATTTCCACTCCATTTTGCTTGGAGGCCTCAACCTGGCTAACCACAATCTGTTCCACTAAGGATTGTTTCATGGTTGCCACCGCGCGTTCCACTGCCTGATTCACCCTCTCAGAGACAGAGCTTTCCAGGAGCGATAGTTTTTCCTCGAGGGAATCCACTCTTTGTGAGGTGTTCGCCGGCGCCATGATCGTTGCTCTGATACCAAATGAAATGATCCTGCTTCACAAAACACCACAGCAACTAGCACAAGCAAGTAATAACAAATCAAAGATCAGCCAAAGGTTTGTGATATTGAAGATAGTAACCACTGAGCTTTCGAGAGGCTCAGACTCTCCCAAAATAGCTAAAGACAAATGACAATTTTCTGCTTTTTTTTTCTTTCTCTCCTTCCTTCCCTTTATATACAATCATTATTTCTCTCACTGCCCCCCAAAACTCCTTTTTCTCTAACAACTTATGACACTACCTGTCAACCATGATTATATTCCCTGAATTCTGTTAACCCGATTGATTTACTGATTTGCCCTTGTTATCCTTGCGTCTGGACTGATTTGCCCTTCTTCTTGCGGCGTGTGTAAGTGAGCACAGGTGGAGGGTCCGGATTCATTACATAAAACTTGTGACAATTGCAAGTAGACCTGTCAAAAACTGACCCGACTTGAACCAACTCGATCTTAACCCGGTGAAAGCTAAATATAGATCTAGAAACACTATTGAATATGATCTAAGAAATGCATTTTCAACCTTTAAACTGAGGTAGCTGACTCAAAAACGATCCGACCAGCTAAATTTGAACTTATTCAGAACCCAACCCGACCCGAACTAGTCCGACCCATTTGATATGTCCAATTGCAAGGCTATCCCTAGTTGGTTAAAACAATGTTTTGGTATTTAATAATGGATGTAGTGATTTGAAGTTGGGGTAAAAAGAAAAATTGCCAAAAAAAAAAAAAGAGGCAGGAATTGCGCAAACGGGGTTGGTTATATTTGGGGTGCGTTGGTTACAATTTGTTGCAGATTTGGGTTATTTTGGTGTTGTACAAGTTTCTGGATTGGGTTGGATCGGATGTTTACCAGAATTTAGGTTAGTTGGGTATAGGTTGGTTCGCTTTCTGGTCATAGCAAATCGGATCAGCTACAGTTCACCAGATTTTAGGTTAGTTGAACATATCTCTTGTTGTTGGGCTGTGTACGGATGGGGTGGTTTCGGATTAAGTACTTGATACTTAAAATTGGAGATATTAGATATCCACATCCACTTGCGCAGAATTGAGCAACCACATTAAGTACCTGTATCCAATTTTTTTTTCTGTTTGAACTTTTTAAAGGTGTTTTTGAACTTATGAAAATAGTTGCAAAGCATAAGGAAAATAATATCTATATAGCATTCTAAGGTGATCAAAAAGGGAGATTTAGGTACCTGAATACCCTTATAAGACACTGATGCTTTAATAGAATCACCGTACCTGATACGTAATTTATTTTGTACCTAATTTTTTGGTCAGATTTATGATTAAATTTCCAAGTCGTGAAAACTGTACACGACCCTACATATCATCCAACTTCTCCTGTTATTTCTGAAAAATGTCTATGCTTCTGTAGACTCTTTTAGAAAGAGAAGAAAGAGTATGTAACCCTGTGGCTGGTTAATTGACAACCTTAATAATATCTTAGAGCTAGATATAAAGCTGAGGCTGCATGCTGCACGTTTCTAGATATATCAGACCTGGCTTTATGGATATATAGTGGGTTCTATATTTTCTTTTTTAATTGTCTAAGGACTGGGTTTAATTGATGTTAAACTTGTTCTGTAATTAAAGATTAAGGGCAGGAGTTTTAGGGTTTTCTTTCACTCAGCGAAGACTATTGTGGTGAAAGGACCTTTATTATCTCTGTATTAGTTTTTATTCTTTTTTCACTTTTTGTTTCATTCTATCTCTTCTTTGTCAGCAAATGAAACCAATCTAGGCTGCTTTTTTTCAACTTTTAAATTTTTGTATTTTTGGGGAATAGGGGGTGGGGGAGCATCCTTCCAAAATGCTTCCATGAGGCAACTTGGACCATGGAAACTGGTGGATGATGCAAAAAATGGCAGTGTGATTTACTTGCATGATTATGCATATCTTGTATCCTTCCCTACTCTAGTTAAAATTCCTCATTGAGCACATCTATTCTTTTCAGTCGCAAACGTTTCAGCGAAGGACAAGCAGAGAAGTGGTGGGCTGAAAACAGCAGCAGAGTATGTGAGCGGCACAATATACGTAACCAATAGGTATCACCAAAGATCTGGAGTACTGACCATTCTGGAAGCAAAGCTGGTCAAACTGCCAGTCTTCCCACTTGGAATCTGCCAACTTAGTTGCTCGGTTGGTTTTGGCAGATAAAGTAGCATGAGCAGCAACAGGATGGAAAGAACTAGGTACAGAATGCTCTATAACACGTCCATGCTTTCAGGAGCGGTTCTAAATCTCTTTCTTCCTACATTGATATCCATTTTTTGTCATCATTGTGATTGTATAGTTAGACAATCGATTAAAGTTACAGAATCACTGTAGTACTAGTTTTGTATAGAATACGCATGACTGTAAACTTCTACTTACAGATGAAGTGGGAATATGTCTTTTTGCTTCAATCGCATCAGATTGTTCGTTACAAAGAAGATTTTTTGTGTATTTCTCTCTACTATGTACATTGTCATTCCATTGTTGTGTCGAGACGAGTGTCAAATCACAGCATACATGTCATGGTTCGCTACATCACCAAGATTATCTCAGGAATATCTTCAAGCCATATGCTACATGAGCCTTCAGAAAGATAAACCCATAATGTGCTGACATATTCCCCGTTATAAAATGACTAGAAGAACAAAACTCGAAGGTAAGAGGACACCACAGCTTCCCCCTCCCGGTTGTACTACCATCGTGCACGTGGCGCGTTCCTTCTCTCTCTTTCTCTCTTCGAATTTCTATCATAACCATCACCCTCACGTTGTTCTACTCTTTCCTCCATTACCACGACCTTCACCTTTGCCGATCTCACTTCATCCTATCTTCCCTCTCTTAATATTCTATTTTATAAAGCTGAATATAACATGGAAACCATATTCAGCTTGAACTTAACAAATGGACATATTTCTCAAACCAATTGCTTCGAATTAAACTTGATCTTAGCAATCTCTTTGCCACCTTGTGACTTGATATTTAGCAAGGGAATTCATTGGAGAAGAAGGGGAAGGGGTGGAAATAAAGAGAAGGAGATGAGAAGGGGGGATTCAATGGAGGTTCTGGGGATGAGGGAGAGTATGAAAGGAAGCATAACATAGATTAAGGTTTTCATGTAGACCCTGGCCTGAAAGTAATTTTTGTATGTTTTGAAATAAATACCTACGTTGTTTGAGATTTTATATAAATACCAACTTTCTGATATTTACTTTGAAATCACTACCACTCGATAAAAATTCGCAAAACCGTTGTTTTTCTTCCTTTAGTGACAGATGAAATTACCTTCTTACTTTTCATTAATCTACTCCATCACCACCACCAAAACAACAAAACTCCACGAAACTCACTACCCTTGCGATCACCTTCTCTCACCTAACCACCATTACGAAGTGGTGATTGTTTATAGTTGGTTAGTATTGTGGGGTGGGTCGATTTTTTCTTGTGTAGAGGTAGTTTCGTAGTTGGTTAGAATGGTGGGTCAGGGATGGGATGATTTTTAATTGAGTGGAGGTGGTGATGGTTTTATAGTTGGACAATTGGTTATGGTTGTGGGCGGGTCGATTTTTGGGTAGGTTGGTGGTTGGTGGTGGTGGTAGTGGCGGCAGCAAAAGTGGCAAGCATGGTTGTTGCATATGGTAGGGGAGATGGTGGTGGTGAGGAAAGACAAAAATCATAATTTCATGTGCCACTAACGGAACAAAACTAACTTTTTACAAGATTCCGTTAAATAGTAGTAATTACTAAAAAAAAAAATTATTCAACCTTGATATTTATATAAATTTCAGACAATCTAGGTATTTGTTTCAAAAAAGTGTTCAAAATATGGTATCTATGACCAAAAAAATTTCCTGTTTGGAGAATGATTTGGTCCTGGGTCCTCCTCTAGTCCGCAAATAAGTACATGCACCGTGCACATATAGAGCATGAGTATTGTGCACCCAAGTGCATAATCCACGCTTTCCCGTTTGACGTTAATGACTGATGAGTGCTTCCATTTGTAATCTTTGAAGACCACTCACAGAGTCCGTCACCCCCAACACAAAAAACACTAAAATGTCAAAACTTGCTAAATCCACCACCACTTTCCTCTTCTCCAATTCATCTCTTCTCCACCACTTTCACCTCTTCTCCACCTCCTCCCTCTACAACAACAACAACAACAACAACAACAACAACTCGAACAACAACAACAACAACACCAGCAACAAAGATGACAGTTGGAACGACGCCTGGGAAACAGCGTGGCTTCCTGACAATCTCTCCGGCAAAAACACGCGCAGTCCTTGGGAATCCGACGTTAATTTCGGCCTTATCCCCGACAACGCCGACCCTGAAACGAAAGCATTTGTTGAGGACATGAATGACAATTGGGAGAACCGCCGCAACAAAAGAGATAACCCAATTCACAACGAGCAAATAAAGCAGGAACAAAGTAATAATGATAACAACAATGGCAATGTTGGGTTGTATAGTTTGGAGAATGTTAAGAGGGATTATCGATTGAAAAAGCAAAGAATTCATGCTGCTCTTTGGATGAAACAGATTGAATTGTTAGATGAAGCTAAATTAGGTGGTGGAAATGCTGATCATATTGATAGGCTGCTTGATAGCTGCTCTGAGTAAGTTTTTTATATGTTCTTTTTTGTGCACACCAGGTGTTTGTTTTAATGTCTGAGAGAGTGTTTGGAGATTTTTTAGTATTCTTTGGTACTTGTCAAATTGGATTGGTTACATCTTTTTAATTGGGTGTCTATATGATGTTTGCTTTGATATCTGGGGGATTTTAGTTTTCTCTTGCATTATTGTATGCAATAAAGTACGGATTGATGGCAGAATTCGTTAAGAGCTTGATATTGGCTGAAGGTGATGGAGAATTTACATTAGATTAAGCCTGTGTTTGGTTTTGACTGTTTGAGAGAAAGTGTCTGAAGTGAATTATTTGCTATTTGAAGTTTAGTGGAAGGATGTTCAATGTCGAAATTTCGTTTTCTTTTGTTTGGTTTGAGATTCTTTTCTTTAGCAGGAAACTATTTTACACCTCTAAAAAGTAATTTTCACTCCTTCAAAAAGCAAAAGGTGGAAAAGGATTTTCCTTTCAACCAAACACACCCTTAAGGTGAGTATTATTAACATCACAATTAGTCAATAAGATATACCTTAGTATGACATGCCAGGAGTTTTTTGTTCTACCTTTCATTTTCTTTTAATCTTAAATAATGTTGGGATATTTTAAGCTTGTATAATCTGTTTATCTGTTGTAAAGCAAAAGTGGATTTGTTTCATGTTTCTTATATGAACTGAAATTCAGTCTTACAATCTAGATGGGATGATCTCAAGTGCAACTTTTTCACTTATTACTCCTGTCTTATTTCCTTGTACAATGCACCTTTTCGAGCCTAATCATCTTTTATTTTTTAGAGTCCTGCTTCTGAATGTGCTGTCGTTGCAGGATATTTGACTCTGCTAGCAATGATCTGAATGACACAAAAGTTCCCAGCACTTCCGAGTATAAAAACAAGCCTGATGGTTGGGAAACAACATCCAAATCGGAAGATGACAATGTATGGGAAATGTCACAGAGAGAAGAAGATATCCTTATGCAAGAATTTGAGCGTCGAATGGCCTTTTGCAAGTTTCAGGTGCGCTTATATAACCAGCATGGCTTTATTACAAAATAGTGATCCATCAGCAAAAAAACATAGAAAATAGTTTTCAACCATTTTCTCTGAATAGGATGTGTTCTTTGATGGAGATCTTCTCATGTGAATGTCACTGGTTATGTGATGACCTAGTTTTCCTATGCCCTACATCCTCGATGGTCCCTTAGGTGTAAGCATATATTAGGTACAGTGGCTAAATTTTGCTATGGAGGCAGTTTTGAATTTTCAGCTACCCTCTTTTTGCTTTGATTCAAACGACTAGCCTCGATTAGTAGCCAACCAGGAAAGGCTCCCACTTGCATCGCAAGTCTTTCAATGAATCCTCTCTGAAGAAAGGCCAGTGCTTTTTCTTAATGGTAGACCCTAAGCCCGTTGATTAGACGAGCTCAACCAGATGTATCTTAACACATGTGAACTAATTGTACTCTGGATGACTCGAGATGATGAATTCGGTGTCTAGTTGGATGGTAGAGCATGAAATATCGATGTGGCTGAACTTGAGTTTAAGTTAGTCAATGCCTTAGTTTATATAGGAGATAAGCTTATGTTTTATAGGAAATAGCCTTTTGTGCACGCGATGCGTGCGATGATATTTTTAGGCCTAATACTACTTAGTAGACAAACTGAAAATGCAAGTTAGTTTTTAAGTTCACCTCCATTTTGTGAATAAGATTCTTCCATGTTCTTTTTATGTTGTTATTCATTTTTGTGATTTTGAATAGTTTTTTGTTTCTCAAGTCTTATATGCACATGTTCTTTTATAATCAATATGATGTTCTTTACTAAATGTCGTCATGTTCTTTTTTTTTTTTTGGTTTTATTCATTTTTGTAATTTAAAATAGTTTTTGATATGAATTTCACTAATTTATCTATGATCCCAAAATTGTAACCGAAAAGTATAATACAATTTCAGTTTTTTTTCCTTGTCTAACTTCTAAATTCAAAATATTTAAGAATTTTCATCATTTTAATTTTTTCTCCTTTTCTAAATGTTCACACTTTGAGTTTCAATTATATTTGAAAGGAATTTTAAGTTTTTCATACCCATTTTGGTATTGAGATTCCTTTTGTAATTTAGAAAGGGAAGGGGGGCAAAATAGTTGGTTCAAAAGAGGACACCGTTGCTCCCCCCCTTCCCTTATGTAATAGAGATAAGCTTATGAATTTTGTTATATGCATCCATCAACTCCTATTCAAAATGGTGAACCCTCTTTAAAAATTAGTGGATTGGGAATCTTATGTCCACCAAACTTAAATAAAGTTAACCAAATTCAGATCAATAATGCCTCGCCAAACCCCCCTCTTTCCTCCTCACCCTCTTACCAGCTTCTCTCTCCTACGCTCATCTGTCTGCCATCACTCCATACCGAAATCTGATGTATTTAGTTGCCAAAATGGTTATGAAAAAAAGATCGATTAAAAAGCCAAACTATTAGCTGCATTAGTCAAAGGTGGTACCTGTTGCTAACCCAATCAGAGGCACTATTATACCTTCTGCTAAAGTACCTTTTCCAAATCTGAAATTAAGATGTGCCCGTGCTGATGAATTAAGACGTGAAAGTGTTTAATTTCAATATTATGATGATAGAGGAGAAGCACTTGAGGGATCCTTTTCTTAAGCAAGTTATAAAGGTCTATTGTGGGCTCTGCATTTGAGAATTTTGTCCAAGTTTGTGATTTCCCATTTGGAATTATACCTTACGAAGAAAACACCTACTTATAAGCGCACCAAGTGCAATGACTTTTATGCAGTTCAGTCAGTTTGTTGTTTGTTGACAATGATTATTGATATAAACTACTGCGATCAGTAGCTCATAAAATTTGATAGAATAAGGGGATACTGAAGCTACTTGAATAGTGAAAGCAATAGTTAAAGTTGTACCTCTATTTACTTCAGAACCTCACTTCACAAGAGATATGTCCAGACTCCAGAGTCCTTTTCTAAGCCAAGGTTTACCTGATCACCTTGTAAACTTAGGTTGAGTGATTAAGTATCCATGTTAATTTACGTCTTCAGGTCTCCACTGTTTATTTATTATTCTTTGGGTGCTGCTTCTTTTCACCTCTTGTTTGGAGAAGTAGGGAGTTGACGTTTTTAGGTGAATTATATTGATATACCTCTCCTTTTGAGTGACAACCTGCCATGCATAAAAAAATTGTTCATCCTATTTTGCGTGATTGAATTTATCTGTTTTTCAAGATTTCACTTTACCTGCTTCTGTCCATATTTACAGATAGCAAGTTTTATCAAGACACACATATTTAGCCGGAGGAGACCAATTGACGGATGGAAATACATGATCGAGGTTATAGGACCCAACGCCAGAAAAGGTAAAGGTAGTGTTTCAAGGTTACCAGGTCTTGCAGATCCTGCAACTCAACCATTCACGGAGGAAAGAACACCAAGAGTTGGTGGTCGCCTCACCTCGCGTAGGGCCAGATAACTCCCCCCTGGAAATCTTCATGAAAGTGGTCGATTGATCCATATACCTGATGTTGAAACTAGGACGAAATGACATGGATCAATCTAATCATCACTTACCAAGTCCTGCTTGCATCATTATACTTGGTAATCTGCTGCAGCTACTGAAGCTGGCATGACTACCCTGTCAACTGACACATGACCCTCATATGTGATCTTACTCCTTCGTTACCGTCCACAACAGATGCTTCCCCAGTTCTCTTTCGAGCTTCCTTTGTGTGACCAAACAATATGAATCATGTTGGCAGAAGATTCCAATTTTCTGTATTTGTGAGTTATATGTATTGATCCAGCCATCCAAGGATAGGTGATTAAGAATCTAGTGCTTAGGTTTTTTCTCTTTACAAGAATTACAACCAGTGCATCTTTAGGATATCTGATACTCTTGCTGGCTTATATAATTCAGTGGTAAGTTTCATTGTAGATTGTCGAGCTTAATTCGGAGTAGGCATTGTCCAATTATCTTTCAGGATCCCTGCTTTCGTACTCGAATCAAATGATTGCTTTGGAACTATTCGTCTTTAACGTCATCTCTTTTACGTGGAGGTGTTGGGTTCGAAGACATATAGGTCATTGCAGATCAGTAGCTGTGCCTCAATTTTCATACTAACTTTGCGATTTTATTTGGATACATGAAATATTTTTTCACTTACAAATATTTTAGTGGGAGAGTTGGGTTTGGAGTATTATGTTATAGTTTGTAAAGGAACATGTAGATAGTCAAAGACTCAAAGGTGAATATTGGAGACTGTTCAAGAACAAGTGTGGAAGGACTAAGGAGTATACATTGATTGAGCTTCATATGAGCATCAAAATCAAGCACTTGTTCCCGTCAAAAAAAATCAAGCACTTGTGAATAACGGTAGTGTTTTTTTTATGCAAAAGAGGGGGTGAAAACAAGCCCTAAACAAACTAAGAAACAAAGCGGGGAATAGTACCTTCCATGATGTTCTTACGAAAAAGTGACAGTATAGAATGCGGAGGCTTATTGTAATACATCACATTCTCAGCTTGGACCACCCTTACATTAGCTAAATTATCTGCTACTTTGTTTCCTTCACAATACCAATGAACTAAATGGAATTCTCAATCAAAGGAATGAATCAGCGGACGGCGTGACTTGATCAGATGATAGCATTCTCCACTATAATGGTTTGCATGTTACAAAGCTTTGATACATGCTTGGTTATCCATCTACAAAACTAGTTTGGGGATGCAGGGATTCTTGGCTATTTCAAGCCCAAGTGCAACAACAAATACCTCAGCCTTATAAGCAGAACAAGTTCCAAAATTAGCTAAAAAGACTCCGATGAAAAAGTCCAACAATTACAACTATAGTGTTAAATCTTAATAAAATCATTAATATAAATAGATTAAGAGAAAGAGTATACATGTTAAATACTCCTCAACAAGTAAGGAGGAAATCTTCCCCTCAAAAAAAGTTGGGAGGAAATCACTAATATCTTCTTATTACAACCTAATAGTAGCAAAACTTTCCTATAATGTTTTTACTCTTGTACGTTACCTCTAAATATGTCACCCACCTTGTACATGCATGTGCAATGCTAGTGCTAAGGCATAACCAAAGCAAGGTATACAAAGGTGCACCTGAAGGAAAATCAATGTTTGATTTACTGAATTGCTATTCGACCACCTGAATTTTTTATATTAATGTCCTAAATACGTATTTTATACTATATTCATATTTCTTTCCATTTCTTTTCCCTCTATCTCCCCTTCCCTCGCCTCCCCTTTCCATTTTACTAACGTCCTACATCCATATTCTGTTTAATGATTTTTTTTGCCTCTAATAATAATAGTACACATGTATTAAAATGTCTGTAAATGTCATTTTACACAAACAAATGTCAATAAGCTATTACCAATTAGTTAATTTTTACCAAACACATTTATAAAAAAATTTATCAAATCAGCAGTCAAATATACTGAACAAAAAGTAAAAACTCTAACAGCTAAATTCTATTTGCTAAACAGGACCAAAAGCTACCTCTAAAAATTATTTCATCGAACACTAAAATTAATTTTTTCAAAAGCTGCCGGACGCGTCCATAGTATTAAAATGTTGCAACTTCTATCATAAAACCTAGGTGTATTTCAAACATGATACACTTAATGATATTTTCTTGCTCATACTCATCTAGAGGACTCCAACGTGCAAAATAAGCTAAAAAATAGAAAAACTTTCAAATGAGAAGAAAATAGTCTTGAATGTATGGATAGTAAATACTTTATGTGCCACAAAATAAGTGACACACTTCTACCAGAAACAAATATTCTATGAAAATAAAGTTCAATCTATCCCAAAAAACAAATATCAGATTACATAAATACCTTTTTGAAGAGGAATAACAAAAGTTTAAGGATCATAAATTAATACTATTCGTTATATACAGAGAGAGGGGAATATTTCAGTTACAAAATTATGCAATAATTGAACTTCAATGTACAATGAGAATACTAAGAGGATTTAAGAGTGATTCGTGAATTAATTTGGGTTTATTTTGCTAAGATTAACAATTTCACTAACCTTTATGACGTTGCCTTCTGAAGTCCGACCTTTGAACTCCATTGCTTGTTTCGTATTCTCCAACTGCAATAATAAGATGATTAGAAGAAGGAAAATTCGCAAGCCATTAATTATGAAGTAGAAGAACACTTTAATGTTCATGGTAGATTTCAGAAAGGAAATGGATGGGATGAATGGAAGCGTGGAACTTTCGAAGTAAGTATTGAAACTGACATTATTAATTAAAACCTTACCTCTAAATTTATGGAAACATAAATCATTAAAAAAACGTTAGATCATATGGTGAATCACTTGGAAATCCTTATATGAGGTCAGTGGTTCGAGTCCGGACTTCATCACATTTTTTTTTTCAATAATGACACACTTCACTTAGTTGACCTTTTAATATATTTGTATCGATAAATAGATGATTGGGGATGGTAAGTGGACAACACTTCTAAAAATTGTACAATAAATTCTTTCACATATTGGGCTGAACCCATAAAGCCAAAACTAGTATATTACTATTAGCAACACACAAAAACAAACCCTTATACAAATCTAGTTGAGCCCATGAATACTAGGGTTTTGGTATTAAGATAAAGACGCTATAAAATCTTGCTTTAGAAACCCTACTCATCTTCTCTTATTCGTTTTCTCTCTCCTCCATTTTTTTGCACTTGCCGCCTCCGCAACTTCACCCACTACAATTTTAAGCTCGCCGACGGTGAGCAACCATGGTCCACGTCTGTTACTATCGCAACTGTAAGTTTCCATTTTCTCTCTCCTCCATTATTACTCACTTTTCATGTACCCACATGAATGTTTTTTTTTTATCCTAGATTGCTTTAAGATATCAATTGATGAATCTTAGATTAGTTGATGAAGTTTTTGTTGATTTGATCTTGTAATTAGTAGTTGTTTAAGCAAGTTAGCACATTTTGTATGATTTGATAACTGTAATTTGACGTATTGATTTCGATTTCTGTGTTTGGTGTTATTGTTTGATATGATCTATTGAAGTGTTACAATTTTGTGATGCAATTGGGTTTTTGGAACATGTTAATGGGTTTTTGTTGAATGATGATATTTCATGATTAATTTGAGTGAAAGAGGGAAACTTTGTGGAGAATGTAGGGGGAAATTTGATGTTTCTGGGTAAAAAAAATGAGTAATTTGTTGTAATGTTGATGATTTTAGATGGGAAGACGTTTAAGAAGCCGCGTCGTCCTTATGAGAAGGAGCGATTAGATGCTGAATTGAAGCTAGTAGGCGAGTATGGTCTTCGTAACAAGAGGGAACTATGGAGAGTTCAGTATGTATTGAGTCGTATTCGTAATGCTGCAAGGCATCTTCTTACTTTGGATGAGAAGAACCCTCGTCGTATCTTTGAAGGGGAAGCTCTTTTGAGAAGAATGAACAAGCACGGGCTTTTGGATGAAGGCCAGAACAAGCTCGATTACGTGTTGGCATTGACTGTTGAGAACTTTTTGGAGAGGCGTCTTCAGACACTCGTCTTCAAGTCTGGTATGGCCAAGTCTATTCACCATGCTAGAGTGCTCATCAGGCAGAGGCATATTAGGTATAATACCGACTCTTTATCTATATTCTAATTTCAATTATGCTTGCCTGCTTTGCAGTACTTGTTGATATACAAGTAATATGGGTCTATCTATTTGTTTAGTGATAATATTTGCTCAGCATTTCATCTCGTACCACTGTTCAATCATAATGATAATCATGAATGTAGAGGTGTTGCTCAAATTTGTTGCTCAATTACTTCTTTCGTGGAAAGTAGTGACCTTGGCATAGAGCTGATGGTCTTGGGAAGCTTTAGGGTGGTGGATTTGAAGCTGCTGATGTTGAATAGAGTGATTATCCCAACAGGCTTTATGGGTTTGTTTCTCCTGAGCAGGGGCATGGTTTTGAAGATTTTATGATTAGAAACTGTTCTTCTCGAGACTCATTACATCTTATCGAATGAGACAATGGTGATGTGAATTCAATTTGTAGGTCTTCTAGGGATGAAGTGTATCTTCTCTGGTTATGGGAAAAGATGGGCGTGCTTGAAAGCATCGTTGAGATGATAATTGGGTTTGGTTACAAGGTGGATACTGGAGATGATAGCTCTATATCTCGCGGGGGGGGGGGGGTTGAGGATCTTTGGAGGTCATCAATTTTGTAACCTACTTGTGGAGTATATTGGCTGATCCTCTGATATAATACTTGAAAAGAAAATACCATTTTGGAAAGGTTGTTTAGTAGTTACATTGACTTGCTGTGTCATCACCATGTTAATTGGGAACATATGTGGTTTTGTGTTGGGTTTAGCAAGCCAACTGTGCCGCCACATTTTGCTGCTGAGTGTGCGTTATGTTATGGCAAACAATCTGGTCTCTTAGGTTTAATATTGTGATCATCACCTTCAGGATTCCATTGTCTAATTGTTTGATCTAAGTGTTGGATTCATTTTGATGGCTATTAAGGCACATGGAGATGGAGAAATGTTATGAGGTTTATAATGGAAGACTGATACTTGGAAAAGATTATGTTGTAATGTTTCCATTTGAACACTTCTATTACTTGAAGTATTTTCATTTCGAGGGACAATATGTCATAAGAGAGATGTTTGTTCAAATTCAAGTTTTGGGGTTGTGTCTATTCTTGGCAAATTGGAAATTCTTGTGTTTTCTTGAACTGGCATCGCACTGATCCGAATAACCTTCTTTTTCCTAAAGAAGTATTATAATGTTGAGCAACTGAAGCTAATCACTTGTTGACCCTACCTTTTGAGCGAGCCAGTGCCGTTTACTCTTGATAGATCTGAGTATGCAACTCTGCCATAACAGAACTCTTAGCGTGTGCTTTCAATGAAAAAAAAATTCGCCGCCTCTAGAAGCTAAACAACTTGTATCGTATTTATTTTGCATATTTGTGTTGTGATTCCGACTTTAAATTGTTCTGTTATGCGAAGTGCAAACCCTGGTATTTGTGAAACAGACGTCATACATGTAATGCAATTAGAGATTAGGGTCAAAGAGTCCTATCATTCTTGTTATTTGAGAAATTAGATTATTGTTTGGTTAAATTGTCTGACACGTCATTTTTATGTCAGGGTTGGGAGACAGGTTGTGAATGTTCCTTCTTTCATGGTGAGGGTGGACTCCCAAAAGCACATTGACTTCTCTCTCACCAGTCCCTTCGGAGGAGGCCGCCCTGGTAGAGTGAAGCGAAAGAACCAGAAGGCAGCAGCAAAGAAGGCAGCTGGTGGAGATGGTGACGATGAAGATGAAGAGTGAGCTATATTACCAGGCCCTTGTAGGCGTAGGCTTGATGAGATATTTGTTAGTACCTCTACCGAATCTTGAAATATGGCCCTATTCTCTTGAGAGATCAACCAATTTTCTTGTTTCAGTTGACTGGTTTTTGGTTCCTCTTATATCTTAGGAAGTTTTGAGTGCTTGCTTTTGTTATGTGTTCAATCTTTAGAATATGACAATATGTTCACCGTATGTTACTGTATTGTGTTCTTACGGATTCAATAGAGATTATTTACCTTTGTTTACAAGGCTTTCCATACCACGTGTGGCATTATTTCAATCATTTTTTGTCGTGGTGCTGCAATTCGAGTGATCAGAAGTCGAATTGTACCAGCTTGCCTGTATCACTCCTATTCAGAAGGCCTAGCTAGAATGATGTTATACATATGGCAATCTTTTACTTGATGTCTTAGATGGTTCGTTTATATCCTTGAACTTTGTGTTCTTTAGCCATCAAAACTCTAGCAGACTATTGTTCACTACTTTCCTCAGTTTTCTGCAAAGAAAGACACGAATATGTGGCACGTTTTGAGACAAACTAACCATCAATTGATACGAATAGCAGCGACACAAAACCATGGAGGCCAAAGGAATGATTGTGGTGAATGGAGGGAGATTGCCCTGTTCGAAGGGTCATTATGGTTGTAAGGTAAGAAGGAACTCATTTTGCTATTAGTGACGGATCCAGAAATTTCTCATAGTGGCTGCACATTAAGTAAATATGTCAAAATGTGGTTTCGGGAGATAGAATGATGTTACACTAGCGTCGATTTCTTCAGGGAATGTCAAACACCAATATTACAAATTGGCTAACCTTTTAAGCAATTGTTTTCCTTTGTTTCATCATTAAATATTGCTAAATCTTCAACCTAATCTGGTATGCTGGAGCAAATAGTGATTAACGTCAAAGCACAGTTTAAAGTTCTTGGCTCCCAAGGTTGATTTTTATGACAGCATTTATGCATAAAATAACAATTTTATCGCGAGGTATATTGTGCACACAAATCAGTAAAGATAGCTTCTATTCGAATTAGATTGTTTGCAACTTTGGAACACCAAGTTGGAGTTGTAATGGTAAAAATGTGGTTCATTATTCTTGACTTTGTTACCACTCACGGCTCACCAAAAGACGTGAAGCTAATTTCTCCTATTTAGTAGAAGAAAAAGAAAGCAAGGTTACTCTAAATAGCTTTATGTGATGAGTATTTACCTTATATGGCTTGTTTGGTAGTTGGTATAAATAGTGTTAATGGGAATAAACTTGTGAAGAAAATCATTGTTCATTTTCATGGTAACGCTAATAAATAGTGTTAATGGGAATAAACTTGTGAAGAAAATCATTGTTCATTTTCATGGTAACTCTAAATAGCTGTAAAGTCTTTATTTTTCTTATTAAATTTTCATTCTCGTCAAATACCACCTTGTAGGTGGTGATGAGGTGGTAATAAATATTGCTACCCCTTGGAGGAAAAATCACAAGTTTAGGGGTGAGATTACTTTCCCATGAAGAGAAGGATACAAATTTGGGAATTGACATTGTCTCACCATTTAGATTTTAAGGGTGTTTCCTTGTAACATTAACCTTAAAATTTATTTCCATTACCATCATTTATTAACAACTATCAAACATACCGTAATTGTACACTCTCCCAATCAACGAAGCTCATTATCATTAATTCAATTCTAGTTGCTCCCATTTGGCATCAGTTGGTGCTCTTTCCGATTCCTACTACTATTGTGAACAAGATTGATGGTATGCTCGATTTTTTGGTCTAACTCTCAAGGTCCAGGGATTCATTGGCGCAAAAGGGATATTATTCATCGCCCTCGAGGGCTTGGGGGATTAGGGATTCGTAATGTGGGAGCACTTAATGAAGCTTTACTAATGCTGAAAGCTTGGCGAATTCAGCATCATCCACAGTTGCTCATTTCCAAGGTTTATGACTTGTCCCGAACTCATGATCATGCTCGGCCTCATCGTTTCAGTAACACTTCATGGGGTTTTCGAGGAGTGTTTCGGGCTGCGCAAAACCTTACTCAGCCAGTGTGTCTGGAAAGTTGGTAATGGTAGTCGCATTCTGGCGTTGAAGGATAAGTAGGTTAATGGTCACACTCCGGTCCTGCGGGATGACATCTTTCTAATTGAGCCTGCTCATTTACGAATTGCGGATCTTATTCTCCCTGCAGGCAGGGGCTGGGACTGGGATACTCAAAAAAATTCGCAGGCTCTTTGTTCCAGCTAGCGCTCAGCAGATTACTAGTATGCAACTGCCTATCTTCTCCACTCCTTATGACACTATGTACGGGCCACTCAAGAAAACAGGTGATAACACTATTAAGACTAGATAGCTTGTCTTACACCATCAGCCAAATGATATTTGTAGCATGACATCTCCTTTTCCTTTGCGTTTCTTTCGCATTGTCTGTAGTTTGAACATCATTGCCGAAGTGAAAATTGTTTCTTTGGAAACTAAGGCATAATAACATTGCGACGACTACAAATCTCTTCCATCGCGGAATTGGGACAAATGAATTATGCCTCATATGTTTAGAGGAAGCTGAAATGTGTCAACATTTATTCCGGGATTGCGCTCTTGCTTTAGAGGCATGGGATTCGTGGGACATGGCTGACACTATGGTCCACAATCAGCCTTCGCTTTTCTCTGACTAGTTGGTTCATCACATCCTGCTTGCTAAACAACATAAGAATCGTTTATCTTCTTTTGTTGGCATACAGTGGACCATGTGGATGACTCGTAATGCTTAGGTGTTTCGACGTTTCGTCGCTCTAGAGCTTCCATTGAGGCTCTATAACACAATGTGGTAGAGAGTAGAAAACAACATCTCATATTCTCACAAAATCAAGGTTGGGCGCTTGGTGCTCCATCACATTCTGCTCTCCCTCCTTAATATGTAATAGCGGATTTTGGTTCCTCATCTCCACTTGATCTACCGGTTTGTATTAGGATTGATGGTTCATGGAACAAAAGGATGCATCGAGCGTGAGGATTGTTATAGGTTCCGCTTCTCATGTGCAACAAGGTCAACTTATCCGGGCCGCTTCCGCTATCTAGGTCCAAGCTAGGGCTTGCTTGTTAGCTTTGATTTGGGCCCAAGCTTTGGGGTTCTCCCATGTTATGGTCTATATAGCTTCGCATCCTCTCATTTGTTCTATTGGTTCCAATTCAGCACCGGATGTGTCTATACAACACAATATTCTTGACCTCCGCAATATTGTTGCAACGTTCACTGGGTGTCGCATCATGAAAGTTAGTCGTCAAGAGGTTGCTCAGGCTACTTCTCCAGCACACTTATGCAGGACCATTAGTTTGTTTTTGTTCTTGTTTATGTTTGTTCTCATTGTAATGTTTTATGACTTTATCTACCGTACAATTTCCCGATGTTAAAAAAAATAATCAACCAGACCGTAAATAACTAATTTGACAGTATCAACACTTGTTATTGTAGTAGTTATCAAATGTTTTTCTAAATTTGTACTGCTGTTAAAGATAGTATAACTTGGCCCCTATAGCTCAGTGGTAGAGCGTCAGTCTTGTAAACTGAAGGTCTGTAGTTCGATCCTGCATGGGGGCACCTGAACTTTTTTTTTGTTTTTGGAAATGTCCTCTCTATGCTTAGATCTGCCAAATATTGATTCGACAGTCCAATAATAATCCATTAATTAAACATTGTGATGGTTGTGGTGGTTAACTGCTTATCAAAGACACCGTTGTTTGGAAATTGTGGAGTCGGATATGGTAGTAGAAGATGTTGGAGTTATTATGTACTATAAATCTATTTTTTCTCTTGTTGCTTTAGTTAAGAATAACGATACAAGGGTCAATTATATTTAACTTATTTTATTTATTTTATCTTATCATAACTTTTCTTATTTTCACTTTTCTTATATTATTTGAGGTAAATTTATCTTATTTGAAGTAAATTTATCTTATCTAAAGTAAGTTTATTTGAACTTATCTTATCTTATCTAAACTTATTTTCTCTAAATAAGTTCAAATAAGTTGAACAGAACAAAACCTAAATTTGATTCCCGTTTTCGATTTACAATAACTCAATTGAATTTGATTTGCGTATGTATTCAAAACGAACTTCAAATTTCTTTAAATTCAATTAAATATAGAATAACGATTTTGGATACAATCATAAAATCTAGTAAATTAATTATTCATTCTTTCATACCTAATGAGCCATGAAACTTATTTTAAAATAAGGATTTTTTTTGTCCCAAACTACGTACCTTTAACTTTCAGGTTTTTTGCGAGAAACTACCTTATTCAAAATTTGTTATCTCAAACTACCTTACTTTTACCATTTTATTGTTGGCATCTATCTTATGTCGGTTTTCAGCGTTGACTTTTTTTCAGTTCAAAATTGTGGGACAAAAAAAAATCCTTTCGGAAATTGCTTGACATTCGAGTACACTGAGAGAAGGATGATTATTTCAATTTTAGTTTAAGTATTAGAAGAGTAATTTGATTGTGGATTGGTGGTACAAATTGTCGACATAGATATGAGAGAGGGATAGAGCCTAGGGAAATGGGAAAAATAGGGGGATGAAAAGTTTGATATTGCGTGATATTAAAAAAACTAGAAAAAAAAAGTCAACGTCGGAAACAGACGTAAGGTAGCTGTCAACAACAAAATGGTAAAGTAAGGTAGTTTGAGACAACAAATTTTTTATAAGGTATTCTCTCAAAACCTTCACAGTTAAAGGTACTCTAGGACAAAAAAAAATTAAAATAATGGATTAACTTATAAATACTAGATGTAATCTTCACTCATATACCCGGATGTACCATACAGTGTACCATGTGTATCGTACGCCGAACACTAATTTTTGCTAATTCAAAATCCTGTTTTTGAGTACATTTTCTCATTTATATGGTTTCAAATTATCTATAAATGGGCCAAATAATAGCATTGGGTTACAATGGTCACGATACACCTGGGTGTATGATAAAATGTATACAAATATATTAAAAGGTGTGCTTAACAAGGTCTATGCGCCACGTGTCATCCTCCTTCTCCCACTAGAATTTTGCCACGTGTATAATTAATCGACAATAAGACAAATGATCTTTATTTAAAAAATACATATGCTCAAGCCCAACCTCGAACCCCTGACATTATGTAAGAATTTCTAAATACTCACCATCTGAGCTAACACCTTTGAATGATTCATATTTCCACATAATAATGAATATGTTTGTAAATAATTTAGTAATGTGACAGTCAATGCCTACTTGCAGCCAAGTTTGTTTTCTTATTTGTTTTTTCTTTGCAGTCATCCCCTTGCTCCATCTCCCCTTTCAAAATTCACCATAAATGTTATACTCCTCTACTTCGTAATTAATAGGTCAGTAGTACAAATTATACTTGCTATTAATCGAACTTTAAAATTATTGTTCGAGAATACAGATTAATTAAGAGATGGAGTTCAAATGTCAGACGGCAACGCCCATAAAGAAGGTCATTAAACTTATTAATCTTAGCACAAATCCATTGATTGTATATATAATTTAATTCTCTAATCACTCCCTAAATCCTGTTAATATTCTCATTGTACATTGAAGTTCCATTATCAATTTAGTAATTGCATAAGTTCATAACTCAAATCTACCCCTCTCTCTATATATATGCATTGTATGATCTCCAAACTTTTGTTGTTCCTCTTCAAGAAGGTATTAGTTAAGCTAGCATAAGTTTTTTTTTGGTTTTTTGGATAGATGGAAATTTATTTTTCAATTCTCTTTTGTTTATTTAACTGATTCGTTTTTTCTTGTTTTTTTCATTTTGTCTGAGAATTTTCCTAATCGATCAACGTTGCAAGGTAATATGTTCATTTTCCTCTCTTTTTCCTTTGGTATAAATTTAATAAGAACACATGTTTTATCTTTTATTTGTTTTTTAGATAGATTATACCTCAAGCGTTTTGAGTAAATCAATCCACTTTTATGTTTATTTGTATAGTTGTACTGATACCAGTGTATGAAGTAGTTAGTTATGGAACTAACTGGATATGTAGCGTAATTCAATTTGGTCATCATGTGGTGTTGGGTTAAACGTTGGGTAAGTGGGTAAAACAAGTCATGCAATTAAAAAAGTTAAAAAGTTATGATTATGTTAATCAATAACATGTACTTTGGTTGTGAATTTGTCTTTAGTTAACCAATGTCAAAGTAATGATTATTGTTTTGACACGCACTTGACAAATCTCTATTGTCCTACTGAATTTCGGTCAAGATTATCCGTTACATAACGCAACTTACAAACTACATGGTTTTACAAACGACAGAAAGGAAATCACACGATAAACAATGGTTTAACCATACAAAAAATTAAACAATATCCCTCTAGGCCGGGCAACGTCCGGGTCACCCACTAGTTTATATAAAAAGTGGCCCACAAGCTTTACATTAATTCTAAGGATTGAACAAACCCATATTATTAGGAGTTAACTTCCTGAAGTGATAAACCTTATGATCAACATAATAACAAGACATAGGCTGTTTTGTTCAACTTATTTTGACTTATTTTAGAAAAAAAAATAAGATCTTATAAGATAAGATAAATAAGATGTTAGACACATATAATAAACTAATTTATAATATTAGCAACGATAAGATAAGACAAAATAAGTTGAATTAAATGGATTCTTAAAAAAGCATTAAGAAACATCAACTCAGCTAAACATAAACAAAAAAAAAATGTGATAATAGTTTCAACCATTTTTGTTTTGTGAGATCCAAAAACCGTAATCCATATTTTTTATTTGAAAGAATTTTTTTATTGGAATTCGATATGGTTTTAAAAACTACAATTCAAGGTGCAATTTGTATTGGACTTTTCGAATTTTGTTGCATAACTTAAATTCTCTAGTTAATTTTTTTAATAATAAGGAGAAAGACTCTGTTTAGACTTCAACCTACATGATATCCTGGTATAGCATTTGCTAAGAGGAAAAGGCAACAGGAATTTCTATCCCAAGTATTGCAATTGGACTTGAAATGATTCAACCTTATAACCCTTAGGTTATAAAACGAATCTCAAATCAACTACACCAAATAAGCTTTGTTACCTACCTTCTCTAATTGATTATAATCACAAATCTCAAATCAACTACACTAAATAAGCTTTGTTACCTACCTTTTCTAATTGATAATAATCACTCAATTGAGAGAAAAGTCGCGCAAATTAATATGTAAAAGAATCAAAACTCATTGTTGGAATGAACTTATTTTAATTTTAACCAAATTGTCTGTCATACTCAGTCTCACACAGACTTCAGCTGTGGGACTCCACCTCAAAGACTTTAAAACCAGTAACCTACCTCTCACGCCATGTCAATGCCGTATCTCATTGCCAACTGCCACGTTTTTTTCCTACCACTTTTGTTACTAATCAAATTATTACTATTAGGATTTTTTTAACAAGAATAATATATATTTTTGTTCGTTCTATCGCAATAATACAAATTTTTGATTATTTTTCAATAATACAAACTTTTGATCAAAATTCCTCCAATAGGACAATACTAGTTATTAACTTATCTTAGGAGATAACAAGTTGAGGTAAGTTAGGTCGGTGGAGAGTTGAGGGAGGAGGGAGAAGGGAGAAAGAAAAAAAGATCATTTTGCAATTTTTTGACCTATTTTACAGGTTACAAGTCAACTTGACCTACTGCAAGAATTTTGATGTGAAGTTTATATTATTTAAAAATAATCAAAAGTTTGTATTATTGTAGTCAAAAAATCCTTATTATTATTATATAGTACTTCCTCCCTTTATTCAATATCTAGTCCTTTTTTGTTTTTCATCTGTAGATCTACTTATTATGCTTTGTTATTTATTTGACGAAAGATATACAATAATTTAATCATCATTAACTCACACAGTACTGTCTTTCATGCTTTCTATCACTCTTAAAAGATAATAAACCGAAACTAAATAGACTCACTTTTTTACACTCTCCTATATGCCTTAAACTATGTATCTACTTAGTCTACTACAATCATATAGATCTTTAAAAGAAACGGTGGGTAAGTGCAAAATGCAATTTATATGCAGTACATGTGAAAGATATATATCTTTATCTTAAATTAAATTTAATGTGCTTTTTCATCGTTATCTTAATGAATTTGACTATAAATTCTCATAGATATATTTGACAATACAATTAATTTTTTTCTTTCTTTTACCTCAAAAAATAATTATTATATAAATTATTTTAAAATGTGAGATGTTTTTCAAAACATAAAATTGATTTACTATTAAAAGACTCATATGGTATGTACAATATAATTCAAACCTAATACATGACAAATAAACTTGCTCAAAAAAATTCTAGATACGAAGAATCATCACGATGGGTATAGATATTATTAGATAAATATATTCTTCTCAATATATAAATTTAAAATATAAATTTGTGATATGTTATTGAACATATTGATAGTCAAATATATGCCTTGAAAGCTATAGAATTATGGAAAAACAAATGAAAAGCTTATTTTGACACAATGGGAATAATAATTGTGGATTACTCTTGATGCTCTCTAATTCTTTCTCCCTCTAGAATAATATGCATTATTTTTATTTTTCTATTCTAAAATTTCAATTTGTTTTGACATAGAAGATATGTAATTATCCGTTCGTCTCCCTCCCGATTTATTTTGGAAAAAGAGATGACAACAAAAAAGAATATCTTTATACTTGTATTACTTTGTTTGTTTTTATTACGACACCATTTCTTTTAAAATTTACACTTTTCAACCATTAATATCTTTATTTATGAATAAATAAAAATTATAAAAAGTTGATAATTATGTTGAGACAGATGTAATAAGATCACACACGGTCACATTTTCTTGATTTATAAATCATGAATGATGGTCAAAGTCAAATCTATCTACATAATACAAAATTACAAATTGTGTAGATTAAACATATTTAACAATAGTAAATTAAAAAGAGATGAAAAGTATTAGTTAAACTAAATTTTAAAATTTTGGACAATACATATATAATACAAAAGGTGACATAGAACTTGCTTTTTTAAAACATATAATTGAGGGAGGGTGTAGTAATGCAAAGGTAGAGGTTTTTTTGTAGAAAAATTGGAGAATCAAGTCAATCATAAAAGCAATGATGTCACAATTGTGACTTCAATTATTATTTTACCAATTAAATTAGTTACTAAAATGCTCCATATGGACGAGGGGCATTACATTTTACATGGCTGAAAGAGGTGAAGAATAGCTATCTTTTAGAAATAAGAAGAGCAGCAAACCTTTTTAGTACTACTAGAGGTTGGCTATACATTTTACATGTCTGCTTTTCTTGACTTTCGAGGTCTGATATCTTACATTTGCAATTCACTTACTTGAAACGAGGAAGCTTAGTTTTTCAGATTTCTCGCCTTAAACTAAGAATTTCAATTGATAAAGCCATATTGAATAGAAAAGCAAGAACGGAGTTGAAGTATCTGTAAGAATAGTGACTTGAATGGTGCCTTGGAGGTGTTTGGTAGAATGCGTGAATAAGAAATGACATAAGGCTGACTTTGAATTCACATATCTCTCAATCTATAATTGATTTTGAGGTGATTAAAAGTGGAGGTAATAGCTTGTTTAAAGAGCTTTCCAACGATAGGTCATATGCCCAATTCCGATGAGAAACCAGAAAGTTATGACAGTTTTACGAAAAACTGACGAAACTGTTTTCGTCCTCGCCCGGTCGGGCGCGTAAGCTGTTCTGGGAAAGTTGGGGACCGCCCGGTCGGGCGGATTTCGCCCGGGCGGGTCGGCGGATAACGCGGAAACGCGTTTTTGAGCGCTAAGTATAAATAGGTTATTTGTACCTAGGTTCTAAATGCCGAATTAGCCTAAATTCTCTCTGTAATTTGGTTTTCCTCACATAATAAAATATTATCTCCCTCTCTGCCGTGGATGTAGCCAAATTGGTGAACCACGTAAATTTGTTGTTTGTTTTTATCGCTTTTTGCATTCATAATTTGTTTCTCTCTCACGTCCGTTATAACAAACTGGTATCAAGAGCTTTGGTGATCGATCTGTGTGAGAAAGATGTCTGGGGTGAATGTCGAAATCGATAAATTTACTGGGGGGAATAGTTTTAGTCTGTGGCAGATCAAGATGCGGGCGTTACTGAAGCAACAGGGGTTGTGGGAACCGTTGGCAAAGAAAGCATCAACGGATTCAATCACCGCTGAGATGGCCGTTCTGGAGGAGAAGGCTCATTCAACGATTATGTTGTGTCTGGAAGATGACATAATCACTGAAGTCGCGGAGGAGGAAACCGCATCTGGTCTGTGGTTGAAATTAGAGAGTTTGTATAAGACAAAATCTCTAACCAACAAGTTGATGATGAAGCAACGTATGTTCAGCCTGCGTATGCAGGAAGGTACGTCTCTAAGGGATCATCTAGATAAACTGAATACTATCTTGCTAGATCTGAGAAATATTGATGTTAAAGTAGATGATGAGGATGCTGCTTTAATATTGTTGGTATCTTTGCCTATATCATATGAGAATTTTGTGGATTCTTTTATTGTTGGGAAAGATAGTCTGTCATTAGAAAAAGTAAGATTTGCTCTGCATACTAGAGAGATTCGTCATAAGGCGTCTGGTACAGGTACAGGCGATCAGGCTGCTGGATTAGTAGCCAGTAGTAATGGACAGGAGAATTCGGGGAAAAAATCCAGGAAACCGTTTTCGAGAGGTCCTAAATCTAGTGATGTCTGTAATTACTGTAAGGAAACGGGGCATTGGAAAAGGGGGTGTCCTAAGAAAAAGAACAGGAGGACAAGAATGAAGGTTCTGCTGCTCTGGCAGAAACTGGAGGTGATTCTGAGGAAGATCTGGCCCTAGTAGCTAATAGCCAGTCACATTGTAGGGATGTGTGGGTTTTAGATTCTGGAGCGTCTTGTCATATGTGTTCGCGTAGGGAGTGGTTTATGAACAATAAACAGGTTGATGGAAGTGTTACTATGGCCAACAGTGAGGTCTGTAAGACAGTTGGTATAGGGTCCATCAGAATTAGGACGTGTGATGGCAAAGTCTGTACTTTGAATGATGTTAGGCATGTTCCACAGGTCACAAAGAATCTGATTTCACTTAGTCTGTTAGACAAGAAAGGGTTCAGTTTCAAAGGTGAGGGTGGAGGGTTGTATATCTACAGGGGTTCAAAGATGATTCTGAAAGGGGTTAAACAGGAGACATTGTATGTGTTACAAGGGTCTACGTTATCTGAGTCTGGGGTTGCTACATTGGCTGTTTGTGATAGTGTTGAGAAACAGGTGGAGCATAGAGGCACTCTAAGTTGGAGTGGTGGTTCACGTCAGGGAGAAATCTGTCAACACTTACAATCTGAATCTGAAATTCCGTGTTCTTTGTCATCAAAGGGTCAGTCAAACTTGGCTCCTGGTCAGCATGAAATCTTTCGGAACTCTTCCTAAAGGGACGGTTGTGAAGACATGGTGGGTTTTGCACTGTATGTCGGAGAGGTGAATATTTTGGGCTGTCCAAGGAAGGTGTTACTTGTGCTAGGAAAGAGTATAAGGAACACATCTGTTCGAATCTGATTCCACAGGGTAAGTTCCAAGGTTGCTTGGACTTACAAGCTGATCGTGATTGTTAATTGCCCTCTTGGGGCAATTCTGGGGTCCTTAGGGACTAATCTGGTCTGGTTGTCTTTTGGGACAAATCTGGTGTTGGGAGATTCTGGGCGTTGTGATCAATGCATCTGGTTTTCTGGTTTAGTGTGAGAGGTTTCAAGTCAAGGTGGAGATTTGTAAGAATAGTGACTTGAATGGTGCCTTGAAGGTGTTTGGTAGAATGCGTGAAGAAGGAATGACATAAGGCTGACTTTGAATGCACATATCTCTCAATCTATAAATGATTTTGAGGTGATTCAAAGTGCAGGTGATAGATTGTTCCAAGAGCTTTCCAACGATAGGTCATATGCCCAATTCCGATGAGAAACCAGAAAGTTATGACAGTTTTACGAAAAACTGACGAAACTGTTTTCGTCCTCGCCCGGTCGGGCGCGTAAGCTGTTCTGGGAAAGTTGGGGACCGCCCGGTCGGGCGGATTTCGCCCGGGCGGGTCAGCGGATAACGCGGAAACGCGTTTTTAAGTATAAATAGGTTATTTGTACCTAGGTTTTAAACGCCGAATTAGCCTAAATTCTCTCTGTAATCTGATTTTCCTCACATAATAAAATATTATCTCCCTCTCTGCCGTGGATGTAGCCAAATTGGTGAACCACGTAAATTTGTTGTCTGTTTTTATCGCTTTTTGCATTCATAATTTGTTTCTCTCTCACGTCCGTTATAACTGTATCATTAGTGGAAAAAATGTTGTAAGTCACAACACAACCATTGCGTTCCTTAAAAGAACCGAATCGGTAAATCCTCGAAATTTTGAATGTGCCCACCCTCCCCGCAAGCACTCCGACTCAAGGAGAACGAACCGGTTCATCAACAACAGTGTCCGAAATTTTGTAAGGATTTTGGCTGCTGGGGAGGAAACCCCATATTATATCAGCATCTTTTTTTGTTTTAATTTTCGGGTCCACTAAACCTGAAATCCTAGATCCAACCCTGGGTATACTAGGCTTTTATTTACGCGACGTATGCATCGATTGCTTGGATTTGTTCATGAATTTCATCTAAATATAATTTTCAAAGTGTAATTTATAATCATTATAGTACAAACTAATGTAATTTATAAAATGATTAGAAATTGTGATGAACATTTAGATGGAAAGTCTTATAGTCAAAACAAATTGTAGTTGTTTTATGTATTGTTACACCATAAGATATAATATGACAGTTGCATTTAATAATTTCTGATTCACCAAACACTTCCTTTATTGGTTGTTTGGCAATATAATAAAACCAAAACTCAATAAACACCATATAAAATATATCTCTTTATTCATATGATATCGCTTTTCACTAGAGCGTTATCAAAATATTATTATCATGCATAATCTTGTTAGAAAGTTTATAATAGTATAAACCAGGCTGGCGAAGGTACTGAATTGTGGTGTTTGTGTCATCTACGTATTGAAGAATGTAAGTAGGCCATGTTTTCTTCTCCCTTTTGGAATTTTGAACCTAGCAAGTGGCATGATGGTCCCTTAAGATTTTTGTTCTCTCTGGACCACAGTAGTACACTACAGGCTAGAGCCCACTATCAACATTTCATACTTCACTCATTATGGTCTATGGAGCAACATTTTTATTTTCTTTCTTTTTCAGGTGGAAATAGAATATCTATATAGTTGATTAGATTAATGGGATAAAATTCAAAACGGAAATTTCCTCGAGTACCCTGAGGTTTGACGTAATTCTCAAATTGATCTTTATAGTCGGAAAATTGCTCAGATGCTCCTGAACTTTGTGTTTCAGCTCAAAATACTCTTATCATATACCGAAATTCAATCATACACCGAAATTCAAGTGTATTAATTTATAAAGATACCCTTAAAACTTAAACTTTGAACTTCAAAATTTAATAAGAATATTTTGAAAATTAAGCCAAACCTCAAAAATACGTCAAGAAATTTCCCAATTCAAAATGATAACGCCATGTACTTATATATATAAATTCCCCAAACGACACTATCATCTTTTCCCTTATTATTTTGTTCTGACCGACGAACCCAAATTAGCAAGCTTAGGTAGGAAGTCTTACTCAATAATTTGAGTTTTATAAGGATATTATGATGATGTAGCGCATAGAAACGGTAATGAATTATTGAATTGTATGCGAGTGATGCGAGGATATTATACCACTAACATGACTAGATATATGTCACATATTATTAGCAAGAGCTGCTCAAAGATAATGGGGGACCGGGGACCTATGCAATTAATTAATTGTGTGCACATCCATATATGAGAAACTTGTGGTAAACGTTTCACAACCGCTACTCATAATCTATTCCAATTGCTACCTACTATTATAATCACTACCTTATCAAACACTCATAATTTCTTAAGTAGCGTTTCAATCTTGTCCAACTACTAACCTTTACATCAAACGCTAGTGTCAAACAGGGTCTTAATTTACTTACTTTCTGTTAGGAAATCAGGTGTTGTAGTTTGATTATTGCGGAACCGAAAATCAATGAAATAATAAAGATGAGAAGACAATAAAGATGAACAAACAAAGAACACAAGGATTTATGTGGTTCGGTCAAATTTGACCTACGTCCACAGGTGGGGGATTAGAGCTTCTTCACTATAATGGAGAAAATCAGAGACAATAATACGAGTCCTAGGTTCTAGAGGCTAAAAGTGTTTCATAAGTTGTGTCTAAATAATGAACACTAAGAGGTCCTTTTATAGCATAAGGAACCCCGCACAAAAACCCTAAAATATACTCCGCACAAAACCCTAAAAAGAAAAACTAATTCGAAAACTTATCTTCAAAACCGCGAGTCACGGTATGCTCTCGGCAGTCCTTCGTAAAATGGGCGTAACTTTCTCGTTTCTCATCGGAGTTGGGCATATGACCTATCGTTGGAAAGCTCTTTGAACGAGCTATCACCTCCAGTTTGAAGCACATCAAAATCATTTATATATTGAGAGATATGTGCATTCAAAGTTAGCCTTATGTCATTCACAAGATTTCAAGTCATAATTAACACTTTTTCTAATTCACAAAAAATGAATTTGTCTATTCTATGCCATAAGGTATAGGATGACAAGTACTCCGTATTTATTAATCAAGAAAAAGAGAGAGTTTATAAGGAAAAAAAAATATTAAACTAGTTCATTTAAGAAGCATTATATAAGCTTTACTCACATTTCTTGATTAATAAATACTTTTTATTTTATGCCTTGTGGCATAGGATAGACAAATCTTGTAAAAATTGGAATTGGATATTCTGAATCAAGATCCCTATAGTTAAAAGTATCCTAATTGTTTCGCAGTAAGTCTAACACTTATTAAAACTTGGATGTTTCACAATAACCTTAACTTTTGTATATATAAATACATTGGGTTTGTCTACCTTTTCTCTTTAGCATTCTGAAGAGGATGTCAATTCTTGTTTAAGAATATGATTCAAATCGAATCTAATGACATAAAATTTAACTAGAATGAGATTTGTCATATTATTGTTTTTTACTTCACATAAATAGTATATTGATATACATCCAAACTTAAATATTATTGTTTCTTTTTCTTGAAGGGGTCCTTCGGAGGCACAAATACCTTGTACCATATTAGATTGATACTTGTTAAAGATTCAACTCAACCAAAAGTTTAATTTGATGGTTGGGGTTCTAATAATTGTTATATATACTCTATCACGCCCTCTCATGCGAGAGCTCTTTGGGCTTGAAGTGTGGATGTAGCACATGGATTCCTTATACCTGTCACTTGGTGTTAAATATTCCACTTAGAAAAGAAAGATACATGAGATATAAATCTTTGACCTTTATGTCACGCTGGCTCCCATAACATGTCAAATGATCAACTCAATCAAGTTTAAACTGCTGGTTAGAGTCTCAATAATAGTTTTATACTCTATCAGTGATGTCTAGAACAAAGCACACGATCCTGCAAAAGTCATATTCCTTTCCTCATTTTATAATTGCATGTTTTTCTAGCTTTTGGTCTACTACTAAAATAAATTAGAAAATGGATTTAAATTGATTTACATGCCTTATAGATTGAAATGAAGGGAATAATAGTTGTGTAATGCATATTTATGAATTTTTTCAATCCAAGCTTGCCGAACTACTATAAAATCAGTAAGTCAAATATTCTCCTAGGATCAAGGCTTATCATTTATCCCCTCCCAAACCCAAATACACCTCTCCACTCCCTAACCCTAGTTGGCAGAACCCCCAACCCCCCCCCAAATAGTATGGCTACTCGAAGCCAACATGGTATATACAAGCCTAATCCCAAATACCACAATCTAAGTGCCTTATCTCATCCTACTCTTTCAATCTCTCCTATTCCTTGTAATCCGGTAAGTGCACTTCATGACCCATTCCATGACTGGTGAATTTAATGCTCTCACTAAAAATAGGACATGAGAACTAGTACCACGTCCATCTGGTGTTAATATAATTTGGTCTATGTGGATTTTCGTTATAAGAAGAAATCTGACGGGTTTTTTTAGCGTTATAAAGCTCGTCTTGTAAGTGATGGTAGGTCTCAAAAAGATGGAGTTGATTGCACTGAAATATTTAGTCCTGCTGTCAAGCATGCTACCATTCGGACTGTGTTAAGCATTGCATTGACAAAATTATGGCCTATTCATCAGTTGGATGTTCAAAATGCCTTTCTTCATGGCAATTTGAATGAAACAGTCTATATGCATCAACCAATGGCTTTTAAAGATGAGTTTTCCTGATTATGTATGTCTATTGAAGAAATCTCTTTATGGTCTCAAATAAGCACCTCGTGCTTGGTATCAACAGTTTGTTGATTATGTCGCTAAAATTTGTTTCACTCATAGCCTGTGTGATCACTCTTTGTTCATATATCATAATGGCTCGGATCTTGCTTTTATTTTACTCTATGTTGATGACATTATTTTGAAAGCCTTCTCAAATTCTCTTCGTTTGTCTATCGTGAAGCTTCTAGCTGATGAATTTGCTATAAAGGACTTAGGTACTCTCAGTTACTTCCTTGGCATTATTGTAACTCGTACTCCTAACAATCTCTTCTTATCACAAGAGCAGTATGCCGAAGAGATTCTTAGCCGAGCAGGAATGTCCAAATGTAAACCGTGTGCGACCCTAGTCGACACAAATGGTAAATTGAGTGCCTCCGAAGGTGACCCATATGACGAGCCCACAAAATACACACAGCTAGAAGGTGTCCTCCAATACCTTACTTTTACACGGCCTGATATTTCTTAAGTCATTCAACAGGTTTGTGTATATATGCATGACTCGAGAGTGGAACATAATAGGGAAGCTCTTAAACGCATTTTATGATATATCCAAGGCATTAAAAACTTACGTTTTGTATCTCTACAAATCTACAACGGATTCTCGTATATCTTAAACGGATGCTGATTGGGGAAGGTGTCCTAACACTCGTCGTTCCACCTCCGGATATTGTGTGTTCCTTGACGACAACCTCATTTCTTGGTCATCTAAACGCCAACCTACATTATCTAAGTCAAGTGCCAAAGCCGAATATCGAGGAGTTGCCAATATTGTATCTGTCTTGCTGGTTACGGAATTTGTTGTTTGAGCTTTATTGCCCGCTGAATAAAGCCAATTTAGTGTATTGTGACATTTAAGTGCTATTTACTTATTTGATAATCCAGTAAAAAACCAACGTACTAAACACGTTGAAATGGACATCCATTTGTCATAGAATCAAAGTTGCAACGTGGTGAAGTATGCATGCGTTCTTCATGTTCCTCCTGTTATCAGATTGCAGATATTTTTACTAAAGCTCTTCCGCACATTTTATTTGGTGATTTTCGGGACAGTCTAAGCGTCTGCCACCCTCCCGCTTCGACTGCGGGGGTGTGATAGAGAAGAATCTCTTTGATTATAATCTTGTATATTTTGTAATGTATATATGATATTATAAACTTTATCGTGTTGAATCAACTATCTGAAGGACCGATCCATTGTAGATATGAGTTTATGCAGCGAATAACTATTCGTCTTGAATATATATACACTTATATAGGAGTTTTATTTAATACAAAAGTTAATCTTTAGACCTGAGTGACCTTTTATCCTAAATAGGTCACTTTTACTTATATACAAGTGACTCATTTAAGGTAAACAATTATTCTTTGTTTAAAAATGACTCATTTTGACTTATAAGAGTGGCTCATCATTTTGCGAAAAGTGAATGATATAACAATTAATTTATTATGACCTCGATACTCAATACTAATTGAAAGTTATGAATTATTGGAGGTCGTCAAGTGTAATCTAAATGTATACGCTGATATGGGGGCATGTAATTCAATTAATTTCATTTTGAAAAAAAAACTATTCGCAATGACCCGGAGATTCTCCCACGGCAACAACTAGTTTTACTATATAACCCAATTATCTATCCACTACTGCATTCATATTCTTTTAGCTGTTCGATTAGGGAAGATGGATTTGTTCACGGAATCAAGTTCATCTGGATTTGCTTTCTTCCCGTCCCTGATATTGACTTTTCTACTATTCATCTAATGTAGTTTGACCATCTTTGGTTATTTTTTGTAAGGAAAATTATAGTTAAGTGAGACTTTGCTATATTCTTCTCAATATATAATTTCAACAATCTGACGTACGTGGACCCGTTTCACGTTAATATTAGTATGCACCAGGCCAAAAGCACGTATCATTTCGAAAAAATTCGCTATATCATTCAAAAACCAATTATTTCATGCAGAAACCCACTATATCATACAAAAACTAACTATATCATTCAGAAATATACTATATCATGCAGAAACTACATCATTTCTAAACCATCCATTATGTAATTCAAAAACTCACTATATCATTCAGAAACATATTATATCATGCAAAATTTACATCATTTCTAAATAATACAGGATGTCATTCACACACTTACTCTATGATCATGTAAAAACTCACTATGTCATTTAGACATTCACTATATCATGCAGAAATTACATCTTCTAAATGTTAAAGCATGTATCACAATATATATTATACAATCTACATCTTCCTGCATGTTAAAACATTATATTAAAATTAAATCATCTATTATATTGCATATAATATCATTATATGTTTTTCGTTGATAAAATCCACTATATTGTATATAAATACACTATATCTCGATAAAACCCACTATATGAAGTTAATATCAATTACCAATCCGGTGCACACTAAATTAGTATGCACCGGGTAGTTCATTTGAGTTTTTTTCTACTTTCAAATATGAACCTTTTATAAAGTTTACTTATGTACAATTAGAGATATTAAAGGTCTAAGTTGTACATTGTCAAACATGTAAAAGAGATATGAAACAACTATAAAAATGCAGGAAGTATTAGATACTGCATTGACTAACACGAAATAATTAAGAACTAGTTATTAGGCTCGGGTAAGAAAAAAAATTATTTATTAATATAATGCTTTATGATAATAACACTAAATTAATACAACTTAGCCTATTGGTTAAAACTTTAATATATGTACTTGAGGTATTGGGATCAAACCCTGTACTATGCAATTTCTTAATTTTTTATTGTACATGGATTACATGAATTAAAACTCCCTAAGGAGAGCGCCATGTGGCACAGTTTCTTGTTTTCGCACGCCTTTTAATATATTTGTATAGATATGAAAGTATTAGCTCTTAAAACCAAGAGTCGCCTCATACAACACATACTCCTTTCATTTTTTTTAACCAACTTTGTAATTTTTGACAACTATCCGATGCTTTATTTTAACTATTACTGCTTGTTAATTTTTACTTACTTATAATTAAATATGTTAATAGTCAACGTTATGCAACATAAAAAGTCAAACTCTGCAAATAAAATAAGATTTTTTAACAAAAATAATACAAACTTTATCCCGTTCTCTAGCAATACTACAAACTTTTGATTGTTTTTTAATATCAAACTTTTCATCAAAATTCCTCCAGTAGGTTAAATTGACTTGTAATCGGTAAAACAGGTCAAAAAAAATTACAAAATGATCTTTCTTCTTTTTCCCTCCTTCCCCAACTCCCCACCCACCTGAACTACATCAGCTTGTTACCTCCTATAACAAGTTAAAAATCGGCACTGCCCTACTGGAGGAACTTAGATAGATCAAAAGTTTGTATTATTAGAAAATAATCAAAAAATTTGTACTATTGCAAAAGAACGGGCAAAAATTTGTATTATTCTTGTTAAAAATCCAATAAAATAAAGGTAGTTATTATCAGTTTAGAACAATAAAATATCATAGAAGTCCTACTCAAGTAGGCCACGTTATGAAATTATCATGTAGAGTAAGTCATTACATGTCATGGGAGACTGGTGAGTGTGATAAAGAGCCATGCTATTGCCATATATTTTAGGTAAATGGCAATTTCTGATGCAATTTTCAAGTCCACTTGTGACTTGTCTATGATGTAGTCTCAGCATTCAATTATCCTCATGTTGTTATTAGTTTTATGACATGTCATGATGTCATATCATGTACCATGCCATACATGGTGGGGTCACCTGTCTTTTTTATAAAAAAAAAATTCTTCTTTTATAAGTAAGTTTTGGGTGGGGTGTAGTCGTGTAGAGCCTGAGAATTTGTCATGAAATATCATATTGGCCTGAAAGGATACGCCAGACACGATACTATATGTGGGCCCACATTCACCTCTTCGCATGGCCCAAAGGCCTACTACGTGTCTAGGTCTCTTTCTTTTCTTTCTCTTTTTTTTTTTGTTCTTAAGAAAAAAGTTATGGGGTGTTTATTGTCTAGGTCTTTGGAAGATGAGAGTGTGATCCGAGTTAGAATTTATCTTTGTTTAAATCAATTGAGATCAAATTTGTAGCTTTGTGCATGATAGAATATAGGAAATACCTAAAACATAAAAACACAATAGGATGCATAATCAAGTTCTAAAAGGATAGGTAAAATACTAGTGAATAAAAAGGGTTATTCTTATGAACAAATAAAGTTACTCGTATAAATGAATTTGGTTATTGTGACAAATTGAGGTTACTCTTAATAATAAAAAGACATTACTCTTATAAGGGGATATTTATCGATTTACTCTTATGACTGAATGATCGACGTTACTTGTATGAATAGATAAGGTTACATTTATGAACCTTTGGTGTTACTTGTATTATTAAATGGGGTTGTTGTACGTATAATTAAATGAGTTACTTGTATGATCAAATGTGGTTACCCCTAAGAGATGAGGTTACTCTTAAAAAAAGGGTTATTTTTATAAACAAATGGGTTATTTTTATAATAAAAGAAATACTAATCAGTTTACTCTTATGAATTAATCTGTAACTAGTATTAGTAAACGTGGTTACTTTTGTGAGCATTTAGATTACTCGTATGATTAATTGAGATTATCGATATAAATCAATAAGGTTTCTTTTATGATTAAATAGGGCTACTCAGCTCGTATGACTAAACAAGATTACTCCAACAAATAATTAAGGCCACTTATATAATATTTTTAAGTTAAGGTTGCACATAACAATAGAAGACGGTTGTTCTTATAGATAAATGGGGTTAATTTTATAAACAAAAGGGAATCTAATGAGCTTACTCTTATTAACGTATGGAGTTACTCATATATATTATTAAATATGGTTGTTTATGACGAATGAGGTTTACTCTTAACAATAAAAGAAGTTACTCTTATAAAAAAAATGTGGTTACTTTTATAGCATAATAATACTAATCAATTTACTCTTACGTAACAACTTGGTCAACTTCAAATGGCCATTTCTCACATAACAATCAATATTTTGGAAGATTCAAGTTGGAGATAAAATTTTGGCTCTATAGCTTTTCAAAAACTGGTCAAAAGCTCAATTTTGATTAAAAATGAGTGAGATATATCCTTTTGAAAATGAACTAATGGAGTTAACGCACGCGTGCGCGGTCACACCATTTGGTTCGATCGACCATATATAACAATTTGTGGAAACCATTTTTAAGATTCAACCATCAGTTTAAACTTTGGTTGAATTGATCTTTCGACAATACAGTATCATTTAGTTCTTGTTTTTTAGTAGTTGGCATACTTTTATTTTACTCTCGATGTTAAGCTTGCTCAAGGTACGAGTATAGGTAGTAATTTCTTATTAATATTATTTTACTTTATTGTTTTTTATTAGAAAATTAAGTCAGCCCAATGGCTAACCCCTACAAAGTTACTAGTCTGTAGGAAACACCAACACATTGGCTGATAAGGCATGTATAGCATGTTAAGGAAATACCCCAACAGAATGCTGGGGGTAAGGATCGAACCCCTGACCTCAGTTTAAACTTTGGTTGAATTGATCTTTCGACAATACAATATCATTTAGTTCTTGTTTTTTAGTTGGCATACTTTTATTTTACTCTCGATGTTAAGCTTGCTCAAGGTACGAGTATAGGCAGTATTAATTTCTTACTAATATTATTTTACTTTATTTTTTTGATTAGGAAATTAAGTCAGCCCAATGGCTAACCCCTACAAAGCTACTAGCCTGTAAGAAACACCAACACATTGGCTGGTAAGGCATGTATAGCATGCTAAGGAAATACCCCAACAGAATGTTGGGGGTAAGGATCGAACCCCCTGACCTCAAGGGCCAAGGGGGAGCGCTCTACCAACTTGAGCTAACTCCTATCTTTTAATTTCTTATTAGTATGTTATTATGATGAAGCCCTTACCTAACAGAAATCATGGTAAAACCCAAAATAGCTTATTATTTCTTCTGATGATATATGGATATATGGTTTATAATAGGATTTTTGGTGACAATATAAATTAAGCAAAACTATATATAATCAAGTATATTTATAATGCTTTATTTTTCATCTAGTTTGTAATTAAATAAAAAAAATTATCTTTTGAGAGGAAATATAAAAACTTAACCTCATCATCCTTTATATTTATCTTGTAGCCTTATGCAAATAAATCTTATTTGTCACGTAATCTTCTATTTTTTTAAAAAAAAAAAATCACATAAATAATATCTCCATATCATCTTATACTTCTTTCGTTGCACTTTCACGCTTGTCGATACCTAATTCCAGACATAAATATCTTTAATTAGTAATAAGTAAAAATTATTAAAATTGATATTATAAAAAATATATTGAGACAAATTTAACAAGTTCTCATATAAATTTGTTTTTCTAAAATAGAAATCACCAAAGGCAATCAAAATCTAAGATGTGAATATACAATGAACACTATGCAAAGGTTGAAACTATTTCTAAACACGCATGAAGTGCAAAAGGAGAGCACGCCTTGGGTCAATAGGTTATTGTTCATTAGTGATTTGGATGTTCATTGGTACATGATTGGACTGAGGATCGAAAAAGCTAAAATTTCTAAAAATGCAAATTGGACTAGTATAGCTCATCCAATACGATGGTATGGATCTATTTATTTTTTCTTTTTTAAAATAATTAATTTTAGGTTTATAATAATATTTTATTTAATAATTGAAAAATATAGATAATATGTAATGATTTTTTTGAATATATTTTCTACTCAAAATTAGATTAAAATATATTGTAAAATTAAATTTATATATAAGTTACTCCAACACAAAAATATACAACTTGCTCGGACCAAAAATAAAACTTTAAACCTAGCTAGGATCGAAGAACGATCAAGTTTTTCAGTTTAACCAGAAAATGAACACCTCGTTCAGGGCCCAATATGTATATTCATCTTTACGCCTCGAAAATCTCATAATCACGACGGGAAAAACCCTACTAGAATGAAGACATAAGTCATAAATGACAATAATATAAAATTCAACAAGAAAAAAAACAAAGTTTTAAGTCATAAGAGTTATGATTGGAACTAAATGTAGTCTTGTGAATAAACTAAACAAAGTTTCGGGCCTCCCCCCTCCCCTCCCCTTTTGGTCTGTAGGGCTTCGCCCTTCCTTTCCCCTCCTTTTAATTGGTTTGTTTTGCTGTTTAGGGCCTCCCCTTTCCCTTCCCTCTTTGTGTGTCGGTTTTTTCATTTCGGGTCAGTCAGTAAAGGGGTCTTCCACCGTTTCTTGGGACTGTCTAGCTGGGGTAGCTTTGTGCAGCGGCGACTGTAATCGGGTCAGGTGTTTGTTTGTTTTTTGGTGGTTATTAATAAACTCCACGGTTGTGTTAGTTTTTGTTCCATGGTTGGGGTGTGTTTTCGTGTTGGTTTGCTTAGGCTTGAGTCTGTGCGCCTGGGTTGTCTATAGTTTGTACTTGTGCGCTGTTTTTGATTGGTTGGAGTTCAAGCGTCATCTCGATGGTATTGGGTTTTTGGGTGCGATCTGCAGGGTTCGATCACGATCGTTCTTCTTCAGCTTTAACACAATGATAGGCTTCCTCATTCAAAGCTGCTTGTTTCAGCGATTTCAGGAGGGCTGCGCTGAAGTGCATGTTCTGGCTCATTATTGTTGTTTGTTTGAAGACAAGTTTGATTTAGCCTTGTTAGATTGTATCTCGGTTTTCAATTTCATTTGTAGATGCCGTTTGGCTTTTAATTGATGAAATTTCCTTTCAAAAAAAAAAAAGTTGTATATTGCGTATTTTTACTTCTTTTCTATCTGAATTTTTATTATCTCATACTTTATACTTATGTTGCAGGTGTGTGTCCACGCGTCAAAAAAATATCAGCAACGTATTCATCAACCATAAATTCAACCTTGCACCAGATTTTATCGACTTAAACTCTGTCTCTGTTGTTTTTTTTTTTTTTAAAAGAAATTTCATTAATTGAAAGCCAAACGACATCTACAATAGGTATTAAAGTAAAACAAGATACAATTAAAAAAGACTAAATCAAATTCGTCTTCGAATAAACTACAATGAACCAGATTGAACAATACAGCACAACCCCTTGTATTTGCTGAATCAAGCAGCTATTGATGAGGAAGTCTATCATTCTGATATAGTTTGGGAAGAACATTCTTGATCGAGTCAGGTTGACCGCATCCGAGATTTCAATACCTTTATGTTGAGTCTCGAACTTCAACCAATGAGAATAATTTCTCATACCTAAAAACAAAAGAACCATACTCACAACTCCCATAGGGGAGAAGGAGATTTCCAAAAAAGAAACTAAAAACCCCATAATAGGGTTTGAGAAAATATCATAAAGAGACTAATTTATTGAACAAAATAAGAAAATGAACTATGTCTCTGTTGTTGATATGAATGTCAATGAGTAAGTAGGCGAAATTTGAGTCTTACATATATTTTTAACCAAGACCATTTACATAAATCTTAATGTGTAAATATAAGAATAAGTGAAAGTATTGGGTCAGACCGTCTGACCAATACTTACTGTCAGACGGGCTGAGCCCAAACCTCTTCTTGAACCCTCCATTGATACAGAGTATACCTTATATATATATATATATATATATTATATATATATATTGGTTGCCCAAGGATTCTTGATTAATCAAACATCACATCTTCTCAAAACCTTCAGTAGTTTCAGATTTTCTCTTAAGCTCAACAAATGGCAAATTCAAAATCTTCTTTTCACACTCGTTCAGTCAGTTTACCATCTTCATCTCACCCACTCGATGCGAGCATTGAGAATCACTTGCGCAGGATAAGGGCCTCGCAAGTAGGATCTTCATCGTCATTATCCCAAAATTTGTGCTATATGAAGGAATTACAAGAGCAAATGAACGATTTGATTCATTTGCCACACAACCAACAATTTCTTTGCAATGAACTTCAAAGGGTAGAGGTTGCAATGAACCTTTGGGAGTTTGACAGCCCTCATTACAAGAGTCGAAGAATGCAGGGAGTTCGAAGAAGTTTCCAAAGGGTTGATTCCTTCTGTGAATGGACTATTTTCCATTTTCAGTTGGACTATTTTTCATTTTCAGTTGGACTTTGTTTTGTTTCAGTTGGACTTTGTTTTCTTTCAGTTAGACTTTCTTTTCTTTCAGTTGGACTTTGTTTTCTTTCAGTTAGACTTTCTTTTCTTTCAGTTGGACTTTGTTTTCTTTCAGTTAGACTTTCTTTTCTTTCAGTTGGACTTTCTTTTCTTTCAGTTGGACCAACTGAAAGAAATAATGGACTAACTGAAACAAAATGAAGACTACTTGAAGAAAAATGTAGACTACCTGAAAAAGAATAAAGATCAACTGAAACCCAAGTAAGTTTAACTGAAGCACAAAAACCAACTGAAAAACAAAGAAGACTAACTGAAAACAAAATGAAGACTACCTGAAAAAAAATTGGAACCACCTGAAAAAAACTGAACACTACCTGAAAAAAAATTGGAACCACCTGAAAGTCGTCCGACCAAGATTATGGTCGGACGAGTCCGACACAATACGTTCTCTAAGAATAATTCATAACTTTCAACAACATTCGCTCGTTAATCTGATTTCACTCGCTAAAACTCACGAATTAATGTTGTTTTAGATTAAATTTCTTAGCTTTCACTTACAAAACAATTTAATCTACTAGAATTTCAGTTTTAGTCACTCAAAATAAAGTTGTTGAAGTTTGATTCACAATCAAAATTCAAATGCACATTTGCAGAAAAACCGTCCAAAAACATACATTTGATTTAATCAATTCATTTTTGTTTTATTCTATATTCAACGAGCTACATAAATAGCTCAATAACTTATTACAGACCATTTCAATAGATAAGATGATTAAGCTTAAATCAACTCTAATCCTAACCGTGTAATATTTAGTATTAGAAAAATATAGTTAATATGTAAAAATTATTTTTGGATACTATTATCTACAAAAAAGTTACATTAAAATATATAGTAAAATTAAATTATATATATTTAAGTTATTGTAAAAAAAAGTCTATACAACTAGCCCGGACAAAAAAGCGAAACTTTAAAACCTAGGACCGAAAACCTATCAAGTTTTTTAATTCGAACAGTAAGATGGACATATTAATTAGGACCTCAATCTGTATATTCTCCCTCAAGCCTCCAAAATATCAAAAACGGTATCGATGAAGTATAAAAGTAAAATATTACCATGTGTATTATATTATGACAAAATTTTATAATTCTTCTTCGGTATTACCACGCATGACAACAACATCTTTCTTTTTAAAAAATGTGGTAACTTTGATTAACATCTTTCTTTTTTAAAAATATGGTAAATTTAATTGTTAATCGTTGTTGACATTGTTAATTTGTTAGGGACCAAAGTCTATTTCTTTTACAATCGATCAACTGTATTTGAAGAAATTGAAAAAGTTAAATTTGATTGGAGTGATAATCTGCAAAAGATAAAATAAAGAATGGTTAAAAAAATTTCACCCACGTATAGCCAATGAAATTTTGCATTATGAGAAAATATGTATTATATCAACCATGTAAACTCATTATTAACCATCCATAGTGAAAGTACCTAGTTAAGATAACGTACTTCTTTACGACTTATGACTGAAGTGTCTAGCAAGGTATATAGGTTTTTGCAGTACCATTTTCATATCTGTGTTGAGACGAAATTAGCATAAAGAACTGATCTTGGTAGAGACAATGTGTAATGTCCATCCAATTATTTGTGCTATCAATCTCTTCCTGATGAAGTGAGGCAAAACTTTGTATCAATGTCTATGATAAAGTTATCATTAACGCACCGTTAACTTTGTCACTAATATAATCTTATAATTTTTCTAACATCGTTAAATCATTAATGAGTCTTATAGTGACGTATATTTCAAGCAGAATCCAATGATATAGAAATCAATATTTTACGAATCATAGAACTAAAGTTACGGTGAGTTTGTAAAATACAAAAATCATATACTTTGTTGTTTATCGACAACGACCAAACTCCTTTTGTTATTTATTACAAATAACTAATTATCAATAATTACAATAAGAAAATTATAATATAAAAATATATTGTGACATGATAATCATATATGACACGTAGAATTGTCATGTCATCAAATTTTATTTTTATTTTTTACAAAAATAGAGTTAGACATTCATTTAAATACATATGAGGAGTTTTAAATAAGCTAAAATTATAGTTTAATTTTGAATGAATAACCTAAATTATTATATCATGTAAATTATATATAACTTGTACTATGTAATTATGAGTATTATAATTTTTGTTCCATTGAATTGTGCTCGAAATAATATACATTTACAATATAGTTCTACAACTTAGGAAGTAGAGAGCAACATATAGGATTGCCATGTCATTAATTTTATTTTAAATATTTTAAACAAATTTTGTTTTACATATATTTAAATACATAAAAGAAGTTTTGGATGACGAAAAATTAGAGTTTCATTTTGAATAAACAAACTAAATTATTATATTATGTAAATTAAATCTAACTTGTGCTACCTATAATTCAAAACATTATTAATTTCAAAAAATATTAAAAGAGACAGTCTAATTCTAATATAAAAGTAGATCTAATTACTAAATGGATTAAACTAGTCACCGAAAAAAATTAACCTAGTCACTATTGGGCTAATTCTCTTTTTGATATTTGGCTTACCATTGCCTAATTTTAATTTAAAAGTAGGCGGTCTCTTACAAGACAAGCTCTTATAATATTTTACCATTTGAGAGTGCTTGAAATATACTTGTGAGTTGTGACTCTCGTGAGAACTGAAAAGGGGGTTGTTGGGCCTCCGGGTGAGTGACCCTGTGCGAGAGCAGCCCAAAGAATTTTTGTCTTACCACGAGTTTTCGAAAGAGGCCTAAAAAAAACATATAGCCATTGATATATTTGTGATTTCAATGTATTAACAGGGTAGATTCATGATGACTCCCATAAATTTGTAGTGATGAGAACGATTTTTCTTGTAATGTTATACTTTTATTTACTCCATCTTAAAATATGTTTTTATTACCCATTTTCATATTTGTCAACGTATATAAATTATTAATATCTTTAACTATATATTATTAGAAATTATAAAAGTTTGATTTCGTAATATGCTTTGATATGAATCAAACAATATCCCAACTCATTTATATACTCCCTATGTTTTTTTAGATGTAACATTTCGACTCGGGTACTATTCATCTAACTCCTTTTTATCATCAATTAGTATTTATATGTAAGGAAAAATATAGTCATGTGATATCTTGTTGGATTCGTCTTAATATACACTTTCCAATTATGTATACCTTATAATTTTTACATTTATAAAATTAGTGATATTGTGGATCGAAGTCGTGTCTCGACAAGTGTAAAAAGTCAAATGTTATATCTATTAAAAAAACGAAAGAAGCATTATATATACTTCGTCCACGCTCATTTAATTGCACCACACCCGATTTTGACACTATCTACAATCACTCATATTACTTTTATGTACCAAGTAGTACTTGGTCTAATGGTTCGTTTTTTATCTCACAACCTTGAGGTTGTGGGGATCAAACTCCACTATAGGCACTTTGGGGTAGGGATTTTCCCTTACCATTCCCCCTACTCCCAAGGAGCCTAGCCTGCAAACTCGGGTCGGATTGACATGAGCGGGGTTACAGTCCGGTTAGGGCGCCTTCGCGTTACCTTAAAAGAAAATATAACTTTTATATTTCATATGTGTAGAAAAATATAGTCATGTGAAATCTTACGAAATTCGTCTTAATTTATAATTTTTACCAAAACATCACTAAATATATTAAGTAGTGTAACTTGTGTATTGATAAGCATGAAATCAAAAGTGTTCCAATTAGATGGGAGCAAAACAAGTATTAAACCCATTTTTTCTTCATATATCCTAATGAATTTATAAGATTCTCTTTACTAAGAAATAGAGCCACAATTACAATTGAAATACATAGTTGGATCGAAGGGAATATAAAAAATATAAATCATTATTGAGTAATAAAAGTATAAAAAAAATGAAAGAGGAAAGAGACGTAAAAGAAATAACGTATAGAAGATGGTTTACCTGTTTAATGGTTTACAAATTATATTTCCTTTATATTCTTCTACCTTAATCACTGACAACATTGATATTGTTCATAATTAAAAGAAATTTTTTAATTTTTTGTCAATATATTAGGAAAAATATAGTCACAGATTCTGTTTGATTTGTCTGAATACTTTATTAAATATTAATTATTATAATTTTTACCAATATATAATAAAAAATATTTAAGATCCAATAAATATATATACATGCGCCCACAGTCAAAGTAGAAAAAAAAATAAAAAGTACTACCTCCGTTTTCGATTTTTCGTAACGATTAGACATTTTTCCTCTATATTTTATGTCAGATCATTACACATAATAAAAAATGGAATAAAAAACGGAGGTAGTTAAAAAAAAAAAAAAAAGTTCTAAGTTTTACAGTCACCAATATGTGAAGAACACACTCATACCAAGGTACAAGGATAACAATAGGGTCAAGGGAGTCACATGGGTGTGTTTTGTGAGGGTAAAAGCAAAAAAGGACCGAACAAATAATACACCCTAAAGAGGAAAGAAATGTAAAAAGGAAGAGGGGATATATAAAAAACTTTTTGGGTAAGAAGTCTTCACAAGTTGGGAGATATAAGGCAAACTTGTGAAGGATATGATCCTAAGTTTTCTTGAAACCAGATGAGAAACTGTAACTAGTGAGCTATCCTTCATTTTCAAAAATGAAAATAAAATAATTTTGAAAGAGGTACAACACATAGACTTTCTAGTAATAAACATATCCCAGTATTATTCTTGTCCAAACACGCTTAACTACATAATTTTAAGGATATGTTTATCCCTAATTTTGAGATGAGTCTTAACTTGAGACTCTCTAAAGTCTTAAGAGATAATATTGTATAAGACCTATTAGAGTTTTATGCTGAGTTTTGAAAATCAAAACAACTCAAGACTCGTGATGGACATGTGTCCAAATTCTATTGAGTTTTTTTTTTTGTACAATTTAAAGACATTATTTTTTAAATTAAAGAATCTGGATTAGAGTTTTGGGATAAAGTATAAAAATATAGAGAATCTGTTATGAGTCTGAAAAGTAAAAAGTTAGTGAAAAGCTGATGTGACGGAGTTTGGAGCAAAGTCTTAGAGTCAGAGAATAAACTTACCCTAATAAAATCCAATGTATTATGCTGATATGACATGATTATGGCTATGTTTAGTTCACCTGAAATTTTCTGATCTGAACTTATCTGATCTGATATGATCTGAACTTATTTTTTCTGATATGATCTGATCTGATCTGATCTGAACTGATCTGAGCTGATTTACAAGATCTTATCTTTTAGATTTTTCTCAATATATAAGAAAAAATATAGTCATGTTGGGTCTTGTTTGATTCGTTTCAATTATTACTTTAAAGCATGATCTGAACTGATCTAATCTGATCTGAACTTATTTTTTCTGATCTGATCTTAACTTATTTTTTCTGATCTGATCTTAACTTATTTTTCTGATCTGATCTGATTAGATCTGAAATAAGCAAAAATAAGGTGAACTGAACATAGTCTATGTGAGCCGTACATTTTACATCACATGCAAATTTCATAATTAATTACTAAATATTAATATAATACTACCTCTGTTTTTTTTAGTTACAACGATTAGACATTTTTCCTCTCTACTTTATGTCAAATCGTTGCAACTAAAAAAAACAGAACTAGTATTTACTAATTAATTCAAAAGTAAAATTCATAATAATTAAAGTTGTATATTAGTCAAAATTGTAAAATTTATAATTTCTTACTGTTTTTTTTACTATCATAACTTTCACACTGTTACAACTCACAAAGTAGATCTTGCCCTTCTTTTCAAAAGCCCATATTATTTCCCAAGTTTTACCAAAAAAATTAAGAATACTCCTTATCAAATAATCATCTATTATAAGCTTAAGACTTCCGTTTGTTTTTAAAGACAACCCCTTATTTAAAATTTTACATTAACTAAGGCTATGTATAGTTCACCTGAAATTTTCTGATCTGAATTTATCTGATCTAATCTGAATTTATTTTTTCTGATCTCATATGATTTGAACTTATTTTTTCTGATCTGATCTGAACTGATCTGATAACAAGATCTTATCTTTTAGATTTTTCTCAAGATATAAGAAAAAATATAATCATGTGGGGTCTTGTTTGATTCGTCTCAATGAGTACTTTATTAATATTCAATTATTATAATTTTTACTAATATGTAATGAAAATATAGTGATTTTTAAATATAAGTATGATATGAACTGATCTGATCTGAACTTATTTTTTCTGATCTGATCTGATTAGATCTGAAATAAGCAAAAATAAGGTGAACTAAACATAGCCTAAGGCCTTGTTTGGTTGACAAAATAAATCATGAAAAGTGCAAATTTCTAGGAAGTAGAAACATATGAAGTTATTTGGTTGGCAAAACCATGGAAATTTGCACTTCCTAAGAAGTTTTACTTCCTCCAAAATAGAGAAAGTTACTTACCTAAATCCCCCTAGGTAAGTAGCTCTACTTCCCATTACCAACCAAACACAATTTTACACTTCCTAGGAATTTCTACATAGAAAAAATAACTTCCTAAAAAATATAACTTTTCCATATACAATCAAACAAGGCCTAAGATGTTTCCTTTCCTGATAATATTTTTTCTCCATTTATATTTCTTTACTTTACATGAGTTTCTTTAAAATAAAAAAATAAAACATAAATGAAATATGTTAGCAATAATTATACAGAGAAGATAAACATTCAAAATTTATTATTGCTGGTCAAATAAATAATTTAATTAATTAAAAAATTATGTTATATGCAGCTCTTAAAATTGCATATAAAACATAAATATACTACTCAAGATGAAAATATGTTGTAAATTTATGTAAATTTTTTACATCAAACGATATAATAAATGATCAATTAATGCAACTTATTTTCATTTTTAACTTTTTATATAGAACCCTAAGAGCTGCGTATAATCTTTTCTTTAATTAAAAATATAAAGGGTGATACTAGTGTACCACATACTACTTTAATATATTTTTTTACTAATGTCGATGAACTATTTTAAACCTTTATTTGTATTTCAATATTTATTTAATTTAAGCTTTTATATCTTTAATCTTATATTTGTAAATAACATAATATATTTAATATTTTAACAAAGTACATATATTAAAACAAAATCTCACGTAATTATATTTTCTCTTCGCCATAAATCACAAATAATAGTTAAAACAAAATTTATAAATAATGTCAAAAATAAAAGTATTAAAGTAGTTATAACTATTAAAAAAGAACAAATATACAAATGACATGAGATCATATAAAAAAAAAGTTGGGAAAAAAAATTGTGTGAAGGTAACAAAAGAATATATTAGGAGCCATAATAAACAAGTCAACTAAATTTAGTCATCCTACTCTTTCGAAATCTACCAAACAAAAGAGGGGTAGTATAACAATTTACAAAAAAGAGATAAAAGAGGGACCAAAATGAAAAAAACCACCCAAAATCAGCTTTTTCATTTTTCTCCATTTCTTCTTTTTCTTTTCTCTTTTTCTTTCCCCTTCCAACCCCTAACATAATTTCTTTTTTTTACCACCTAACCCCTCAATAAAAAGGACTTCTTTGCAAATTGAGGGAAACTCTTTTTCTCTTTTAAGGACCAACCACTAAATTAAATAAATATCTCAGAAGATTGCAACAAGCTGTAATAATTAGCAGCTTCATGATCTTCAAACTCCCATAGTCCTTCACCACCTAACGGAAACAAGAAATCTCCACCGTCCACGTGTCCTCCTCCTCCTACAACTTCATCAGAAAATATATCCGTTGTATTATTACTCGCTTCACTGTTAATACTACTGGGTAAACCCAGCTCATCATCCGAAGCTTCTAGAAGATGCCTCATCACCTTCTCTCTCTCCTCCTCCTCCAACCCTGATCCGTCTTCCGGGCCTGGGTTTCGGGCCGGGTCGGGCTCGGAGGAAGAGGGTGATGATGAGGAGGAGATCTCTTCTTGGAGAGTGGAGATTAAGGAAGATAAGTCCTCGTTTGGATAATCTTCCTCTTCTTCAAGAAGGGTAATTATGTCTTTGTATGACTTTTGGCGTTTAAAGACATCTTCTTCTATAATAGTAGTAGTATTTACTTGAGAAATTTCATCTCTTTGTCTTTTTAATGATGAAACTTCCTCCATTTTTCTTTTTTTTTTATGTTAAAAAAAGAAAAAAGTAGAGTTTTTTTTTTTTTTTTTTTCTTTCTGCTGGATTGAATATATATTAGAGAGAATAGAGAAATAGAATGTAGAGAGAGAAGTGAGTTGGATGAGGAAAGAGAAGGTGGAGAAGAAGAGGATTATATAGAGAGATGGGAGATAGGGTGGGGTAAGGGTGTTTTTTGGTCAAATTGAAGTTGCAAAAAAGAAAAGCAAGAGAATATTTAATGCACCCTACTACACTTTAGGTTTGGGTCATCCCTTTGATTGTGACAAGGATAGATTAAAATATGATTCGAAAAGTGAGCCTAGAGATTTTGTTTATTTTTTTTTAATTTGTTTATTTTAAGTTAAAAAGAATAAAAAAATTGGTGCTTGTCTCCAATATCAAAATCAATCATACAAGAGATAGATGCATGTACACTTTAAGTTAAAGTTGATTATTAGTGTTATTATTAGTCAATGTACAATAAGATTACATGTGGATGTGGGTTACAAGCTAACATCGTATATGAAATAACTTTTGGATCGGAATTGGTGGGTGTGTTGGATGTGGAATTTGGGTTACAAGCTAAACTAAACATCTAGGGTTGTTAATGAAAATTCGGACATTTTTAATGTATGGTGTATTTTGACATCTCATCTTGCAACTAATTTCATAAGTTACTCCTTTTTTTTTATGTGATACAAATGAAATGGAAAATATAAAGAGTCTAAAAGGAAGTAGGAGATTGTTTATTTAATTAACAAGGATGAGAATTAAGTAGATCAAAAAATTAAATAGTATTACTTTTTGTGAAATTTTACTTAATCGAAAGTGGTCGCTTTAAAAAAAAAAGTAAAAATTACTTTTTTTACTTTTTTGGTTGTTCAAGTATTAGGACTTATGTGGAAGCATTGTAACAAGAAAATAATATAAACAATGTAAAGAGAAAAAAAACAAGAGCAATGTGAAAAATCTACTAGTAACAAGTAGAAGAAAATCACCAAAAGTCCACTAATCATTCAATGAATATTAGTAAACCCCAAGCTCATAAAGCATGTGAATTACAATTTATCTCAAAATTTCAATCTAGAAACCTAAGAGTATATGCAATTTTTCTCTATATTTTATGTGATTCTTCATATACATAAACGAGGATTATTCTCTCTCTTTACATATCGATTGAGATCCTAATCCTAGCAGGAAGCTAAATATTTCATCTTCCCAATACATATACATCTTATGATGAAATAAGATATTTTAAAGAAACATCACATACATTAACTAAGAAATAACATAGCAAAGAAGTGAAAAAAAATCTCGAAGCCAACACCTTCACGTCCCCTTGCTCGAGCCAAAATACTGCACTCCCTTACACATTGAGGCAGAATTTCCCGAACACTCGAGGCCTATCTTAGCAACTGAAATCACTCGCTGGAGCTACAGACCAACAATTGCGTTCTTCACTTGTCATTCTTATTCTTCTACGAGTTTCTCTTATTCTCTCTCGCAATCTACTACATTTTTTGGACCCAACAAACCATATGGGACTGAGCGAAATACATAAATCTTAAAAGACCTTTATGATGATCAACTGACATAGAAAGTGTCACAATTTTTTTGCTAAAAAAAAAGTTATAAATTGTAGTGAAAATGGTAAAACTATTAGGAAGTTATTAAGAATCTTTGTACAATTAGAAGTTTAATTTTTTTAGGAGTATTATTTAGGAAAATCATTCACGTCTAATAGGCATGGCAAAGTTGGTTCTTATCCAAAATTTCGGCCCGAATTATCTGAACCGCGGCCTGATCTATGTCTGAAACTTGATCCGAGCTAGCCTGGTCCGAAATTCAAATGATCCGATATGATCTTTCCCGATACTAAATCAATCCGATCCAAAGGTAACCCGATCTCAAGCAATAAGATATTCTTGACGTATATTAGGCTTTGATTCGAAGTACCCGAATTTGTCTCGTTTAAAAAAAAAAAACAATTATCACAAGTACTCTTTGGCACAAGTTCTGACTATGCAAATTAGTTATGTATACCTTTAGAAAGCACGAAGTGTGACAGTTACATATATACATAATAGAAGCTCATAGTCAAAGAAACTATTAGACCAAAGGAGTAACAACTCCATACATAATAAAGGTGACAAAATCTACCATCCGATCCACAATCGTCCGATCTGAAAAACATCCCAATCCGATGATGATCTGAAACATAATTCGAATTTCGGTCTGATCTGAAATGGTCTTGGCTGGCCCGAATATAACTTGATCTGAAAACGTCCCGATTTGAATTGATCCGACCCAAATCCGAATGGTCCGATTACCAGGTCTACGTCTGCTAGAGCCTCACCGAAGAAAAAAAAAATTATAACTATATTTAGCCAATAAGTAGATTAGGCGCTTCTAATAGATTATTAAAAAATACTTCCTCTATTTTTTTTTAAATTGCACCATCGAATATTTTACGTGTGTCGAGTCGCTTATTTAAACGTTTATATCTCTAATTGCATATAAGTAAATATTATAAATTGATATTTGAAATCTTTGCATTGAGATAAATTTAATATTATCTCCAATTGATTATGTTATTTTTTGATTTAATGATGTGAGATATCTTAATAAAGTTAATTGATGAATGGTACAAAGTGCAATTAAAAAATAGAGAAAATAGTAATGATTATCAATGGTAAGTTGAATTCTATTATATACTCCCTTCATTTTTCTCGATGTAAAATATTATTTTTATGCATTATTCATCCAATACACTTTGACCATTAATTGTTATTTATATATAAGAAAAAATATACTTTATTTGAATCTTATTTAATTCGTCACGATATATACTTTTCAAATATATATTTTTTATAATTTTTACCGTTATACAATTAGAAATATTATCGATCAGCAAACATAAAAAAGCTAATATTACATCAAAAGAACGTAGGAAGTATCAAAATTAGCCATTGGGTAGCAGATTTAATCCAAAAATAAATCAACCTAGCTACTACTCCCTCCGTCCTCTATTAGTTTATCCCTTTCTTTGGGGCACATTTGCCGAGATACTAATTTGAACCTTAATATCTCTAATTTTCGATAAGTAAAAATTACAAAAAGTTGATATTTAGATAATACACATTGAGACGAATCCAACAAGATCTCATATGACTATATTTTTCCTTATATACAAGTCACAAGAGATAGTCAAAGTCATGTATATGAGTAGAGTCAAAAGTCAAAAGGAGTAAAGTAATAAAGGACGGAGGAAGTATTTGACAAGGTGCAATTAAAAACCAGGGTTGAAGGTACAACTGTACAAGTTTATAGTAGGAAACAAGTTAATAATGGAGGGAGCAAGAGGGTTCTTCACGTGGCGCCATCAGCAGTAAGCGTGGGCCCATAGAGCGGGACGATGTGGGATAGATGTGACAAAAGCCGACGTTTGAGGTGTTTATGAAAAGCGTACCATGCCCACATTCATTTTTTCCCATGCTTTCACCTCGACTCAAGTGTGGATCTCATTCTCTTCTTTATCATTTTTGTTTTTTAAAGGCAGATAGATACCACTAACTTTATAAATTACTACAGAAACTAAAATCTTATCTATACAAATATATTTAAAGATGTGCGTAACAATATATACACGTTACGTGATACTTCTATCACACTGTTAAATTTGTTTAATGTGTATGTAAATCATGTCAATTGACAAAAATAAAATTAATTCACAGCAAGATTTGATCCCATGATTTTTTGTTATTATACATGATATAATTACCGCTTTAAATATCTATATTATTATATTTGTACCTTTTAAATGATGCTGAATTTTATTTTCTTAATATATTTTAATGGGAATAGAAAAAAGACAATACGAATTTGAAATAATATCCGGACCCAAATATTAATTGAATTTTAAAATATGCATAGATGCTCTTTAATAATAATAATATTAAAAAAAAAATGACAGGATCTGGATACCGACTCATATTAGGAATGAGTCATAAGGTTGAAGTATTTGCGTCTTACACGTAGATTTAATTTTTCTATCCTTGTTTAAGTTGTTTGGGTGGCGTCCTCACAAACACCTTGCTTGTCGTGGCCTTTGCTTTATCAACCTCGTGAAAGTAGGTTTTCTTTCTTTTTCCTTTGTCTTTTTTCTTACGGTTGATTCACTTTGTTTACAATACATCATAAATCCATAGTTCTCTTAGAAAAATTCTCCAAATGAAGCATAAGACCATCTCACAAATTTTTTAAATGGATTGTTTTTGTTCACACTACCTTTTTACGTAAATGCTTAATTCAAACAAAAGATATGTATATTTCCTCCATGACTCCATCTCATAATAAAAAAAGTGATTGTTTGGTTGATATGAAAAAACATGAAAAGTAAAAATTTCTAGGAATTGAAAATTGGAAAAATTGACAAAAATAAGCCAACCTTTGTCCCGTATTCCAGAAATAAGCCAATCTTTCGAAAATCCAAAAATAATACAACCTTTGCATCATTTTTGCCAATTTTAAGTCAGATGACTTAAAACCGGTTTCACAAGTAATCTATTTTGATTTTTTTTTGTTTTTTCCCCCTAAATTCTGATTTCTCTCTCCCCTCTTTATTCTAATTTCCTCTCTCTCTCTCTCTCCACCTTCTCTCCTCTCTCTTCTCTCCTCTCTCCTCTAATCTCTGATTCTCTCTCAACCACCTAGCACCATCATCATCACCATTCTCTCTTATCCTTCCAACCTCTGTCACCACCTTCATTCCCACCTCAATCACCACTGTCACTCGCACCAACAACCACCGCTAATGTCTCCCTTCTTTCTCTCTCCATAACTTCCTTCAACAACCACTCTCCCTAATCTCCTTCAACAACCACTGCCACCGCCAGACGAACAGCAACACCACCTTCGATATCACCTTCGATCTGCTCATCATCATCTTCGATCTACTTTTCCTTTGATCTGCTTCTGTTGCTTCTTCGTGGGTCTAGGTGAATTAATGTGGCTTTCGGCGGGTTGGTGGTGGTGGGGGTTTGAGTGCCAGGGTTTGGGAGGGGTGTGTGGTTTGGGAGGGGGTTTGATTGTTGGTGGTGGTGGTTTGTGTGGTGGTCGAGGTATGTGGTTGGGTTTTGGATCTAGTATGGGTTGGTGATTGAATTTGTTGAATTTTTGGGTTCAGATTTGGGGGAAAATCTGGGTTTGAATTTGGTGGATTTTAGGGTCCGGATTTGTGGGGTGGTTTCGGCGATTGTTGAGCTGGTGTCGGCGGTTGTGGCGTGGATTTCGGTGGTTGTTGGTTTGTTTCCGACGGTTGTGGTTACTGATGATGATGATGGCGGTAAAGCTTCCGGCAGTTGTGGGGAGCAGGTTGATGATGAATGTTGATCTGATTATGTGAATTGATGATGATGATGATGATCTGATGATGTGAAGTTGATGATGATTAATAACAATGATAATACTTAATAATAATAATAATAATAATAATAATAATAATAATAATAATAATAATAATAATAATAATAATAATAATAATAATAACAACAACAATGATAATACTTAATATTAATATTAATAATAATAATAATAATAATAATAATAATAATAATAATAATACTTAATAACAATAATTATTAATAACAATGATAATTAATAATAATTAGTAATAATAAAAATTAAAAATTAGTGATAATAGTGAAAATTAGTGATAATAGTGTAATTAATTAGTGATAATAGTGAAAATTAGTGATAATAGTATAATTAACCTGAACCAACAGGTAACTAACCGATCATATCATCACTTGATCCAAAATTGGCAAAAATGATGCAAAGGTTGTATTATTTTTGGATTTTCGAAAGGTTGGCTTATTTATGGAATACGGGGCAAAGGTTGACTTATTTTTGTCAATTTTTCCTTGAAAATTTGGTGAGTTGTTTGGTTGACAATAAATAGCAAAATGAAAGAATTAGAAATTCTTAACAACTTTGAGTTCTCATAAAATGAAAGAAGTTACTTACCTAGGTCTCCCTAGGAAAGTAGAAATTCTCATGGAAATTTAATTCCCCCATTTCAATCAAACAATTTAATCAAATTTTCATGAATTTGATTAAGTAACTTATTTCTTACGAATTACAATTTCATAGGAATTTTGACTTCTCTTGCAAACTAAACTACCATAAAGTATCACTTTCTACCCTCTACAATAATTACAACATATTTTATTAACGCATTTTTTTAGAAATTCATGTGAAGAGGAGAGAAATAGAGAAAGATAAAAAGAAGGTTTCATGTGATAGAAGAGATATATAGAGAAAATATTATCAAATAAGGAAATGTTGCAATTAATATGTAACTTTTAAATAAGAGAAATGTTAAAAAAAAGGAAGTATATATTAAGTTGGTGGCCAATACAAGCCCAAACTAGAAGAGAGTTCTTATTGGCAATAGGAGGATTAATCCACTAGTTTCATTTTATGAGTTGGTCATCTTTCCTTTATTTCTTCAATGAAGAAAACTAGTCTAACTTACAGGCAAGCTTATTTTCCTAATTATCACTTTCAGTTTCACATTAATTAAAGTAATTTTTTTGAGAAATGAACAACTAGATAATTTTAAGAAAATCTCACATGAATTTATTTTTTTCTTATAGATTGGCGTTAAAATATAGTCGAAACTCAGTTAGAAGGGGGTCGGGATACCAGATCATACTAAATCAAACCATTATAATCTATATGAATAATCAATTATAGTTTCATAGATTAACAATAAAGTGACAAATTTTCAATCTTATTACACACTAAAGAGTAATAAGTATAATATTTTGTCCCTTAAAAAAATATTTTTTTAATTACCTCAAATGACATGTGTCAGTAAAAAAAAATTATATTATATACTATATATATAGGTGGATGGATATATTAGTGGATGGATAGATAAAACGGGTGATGGGTCCAAAAACATCCATATCCGACCCCAACCTGGCACTCAATCAATCCATAACCCGCTCGTCACCCGCTTCACCGCGGGTGATCAACCATTTAATTATTTGGGGTGGGTGGGTGGATACTACACTCACCCATGGATAATTGCCATCTCTACCCATCCCTACCCTTGCTGGGTTCCTACCCATATCCCTCGCAGCCCCACCCCACCCCTCTCCCTAAATCCCTACCAGCATCATCATCCCGCCACCTTACTTCACCCCTCCCGCGCCCCTTTTGCGTTTCCACCAACAACATCCCCACCCCTACCCCTCCTTTGCCTCATGTTGTGTTTCCACCAGCAACACCCCCACCCCACCCCTGCTGCGTTTCCACCTATACCCCTACTGCGTTTCCACACATACCCTATCCCACACAACCTCTCACATGCTGCCACCCCATCTCCACTCCCACCCACACCCCTTGTCTCTTCCCTTCTCATATCCCTTCGTCCTAGCCCAAAACCCCCTCGCTTAACAACCCCACTGAAATCCACCATCACGAGGTTCAAGCTCCCCACTCAACACCAAGCGAGAAAGAGATAGAGAGAAAAAAGAGGGTGGCAGGGGAAGTGTTGTAGGGAGTGAGGGAGAGGGAGGTCATGGGAAGAGGGGGCGGGGCAGGGGATTTTGCTGGGCGGGGAGGGGGTGTTTGCATGGGTTTGGGGGGGGGTGGGGGGTGGGGGGGGGAGGGTAAGGAGGGATTTTGGGTGGGAAAAGAAGTCAACAAGCAACCAACAATTTACATGTAATTAAAGTCATTTAGAGTTAAAGCATGTGTAAAGTTGACTTACTCAAGAATCATTCAAAACTTGACTCATTTTGGTAAGATCCCACAAAAGTTGGTTATTTAAATGTTTTCAATATAAAAATTTGTACAAATATTTTCATATATTCAAAGTATTACATTATTTGAATAACATAAGATAAGAAAGAATTTCTTAAGAATTTTTCCAAAAAGTAGACGATAGTTATATGAGTGAAGTTCCATAAAGAAAAACAGATAGCACTTTAAATAGATTTAGATTTACCTTAGTTTGATTTGATATATAACATTTTTTTCACTTTTTTTTCAAGTGAACATATCTTTTTATCATTTGATATTTTCACGCTTGTCGATGTATAATTTCAAACATTAATATCTTTATTATCAATAAGTAATAATTATAAAAAATTAATATTAAAAAAATATACATGGATATATATCTCACGAGATCGCATATGACTATGTAATCCTAAAATTCCAGTAAAGACGATTGAAATGTAAGATGTGACTAGTAAACACTATACAAATGGTGCAAATATTTCTAAGTGGACGAAGTATAAAACAAATATAAGTTTAAAACAAAGATAAATTAAATATATATCACACTATAAAATATGATTTTATATATTGATTGATAACCATAATCAAAGTGAGTCATATGAAAATATATAGATGGGACATTTTACCAAAATAAAAAAAAAGTACTAGTGTGTAGATTATAAAGAGATAAATGAAGTGTAAAAATATAGAGTACAGTAAGAGAATAGAAAATATGCCAGCTAACTAAAATGGGATAGGCACAATTACATAGAGAACCAATAATGTATCATCAATAGTATAGGCAATATACTTCATATTGAGCTCAAAAACAATGGGGAAGAACCTACAATAATGTATCATAATTAGTATATGCAATATATATTGAGTTAAAAAAGAATGGGAAGAACCAATAATGTATCATCATTAGTATAGGCAATACACATTACTTGGCTGTAACAGAGGATTTGGAGATATGGTTGTTTCTTAAGATCCGTTCTTTTGGACTTATTTTAGTTCAGGTGATAATTTAATAGCGTTGGCATTATCTCCAATTTTAGAGGCCATGATCAGATTGAGTCTCACCCCTCTGTAAGAAGAACCCCGAATCCCCTACTTGCAAGGGACTTCAACTTAACTTAAAAGCAAAGTTTAGTTCAGTTAGTTTCCTCTTAGTCGAGTTTAGTGAAACTCAGTTTTATCCAATTTAATTCAGTTCAACTAATTTCAATATAAAATTACAGGACCTTAGATCCCCTAGGAAATAAGTTTTTCCCCCGATAATTAGCATATGCGGAAGTAGAACACAAGCTTTATAGTCAACCTACCGAATGAACATCGAAGCAGGAAATAACAATAGCGAGATTTGCAAAAAGTTGGAGCAAAGGGCCATAGTTGTGGTGGAGAATTACTGTAGAATAAAGGTCACAAAGATGAACACGATGAATGATGAACCTTTTAGGCGTAATATCACCTTCCAAAAAGAAATATTCCGACCCTATACTTGAGCATGGGTTGCAAGGAAATCCTCTCTCGAGATCCAAAGAAGAAAACAACAATGTTTTTAGCGTGCTCCACTAAGAACAATGTCAATTAAGAAAAAATGTATTGTGGTATTTGTGATGATGAATAACTTGAATTGATGAACTTTCAACCTTCTTGTGCAAAGTATGAGAGGAGTATTTTTCCTTATTCCATCCATAATGAGAGAGGTCTCATAAATATAGAGAGTCTAAAACATTATAGGTATCATCAGAAAAACAATAACCGCTCAGGCAACAAGTAGTTCTTTGCGAGAAAAGCAAAACTTGCGCTCCACATTAAAGGGGACACTCCATCTGATGCTCCTCGGGCTTTTTGTTTTCATCAAACTCCAAATTTTCTGCCAATATTGAGAGTCCACTTTATCATCAACGTAATGCTCCACATTGAACAACTCTATAGTCTATACTCTACGTTGTTTAAGTCACGTAACCTTAACCATAATAACTTAAACTAACACAATATGATTCGAATTGCACAAATACTCTAACCCTCCAACAGGTTGCAACTAGCTTCCATGTACATGTAAATATGTTTCACGATGACAAAATGAGAAGTGAGAGAGACATGCAACTATCTTCCATATATATACCTCCATTTTTATATTACCTATAATCCCATTGGAAAACTTTAATTTCTTATTATTATTAAACAGGGTCATTTTGAAAAGTAATCTAATAATTTAATTTACTTAATAGAATTCCAATATATATAAATATATTAAAAGATGTGTATAATAACGTCTATGCACCACATGGCACCCTCCTTCTGCCACTAGAATTTTGTCACGTGTCTATTAATCAACAATAAGTCAAGTGATCACTATTTTAAAAATATATATGCTAAAGCTTGGTCTCGAACCCCTGACCTCAGGTAAGGATTTCCAAAGACTCACCATCTCATCAAACATCTTTTAGTGATTGATGTATCCACAAAATTATAGATATGTGTTATAATTAGTAATGCGGCAATAAATTCCTACTTCCAGCCATAAAAATAATTTTTTTATTTGATTTTTTTTTGCAGTCATCTCGTCGCTCCATCCCCCCTTTCAAAATTCACCATGAATATGAGAGTCCTCTACTTCGTAACTAATGGGGTAGTTTTACAAATTATTCTTGATGCTAATCAAATCTTATTGTTGGTACGAATTAGGAGATGGAGTTTAAAGGTTAGGGTGCAACTCCCATAAAGAAGGTCAGTGAAATTGTTAATCATAACACAAATTCCTTGATTGCGTATATAATTTACTTCAGGTGTGCTTTTATATGTGGCATGTGAAACCTTTCTCTTGCACTAGAATTTTACAAATTATTCTTGATGCTAATCAAATCTTATTGTTGTTGTTCGAGAATATGAATTAGGATGAAGTTTAAAGGTCAGAGTGCAACTCCCATAAAGAAGGTAACACAAATTCCTTGATTGCGTATATAATTTATTTCAGGTGTGCTTTTATGTGTCATGTGGAACCTTTCCCCTTGTACTAGAATTTCATCAAATATAATGATATCTTGAATCGATTCTATAAACTACTAATAAATATTAAAATACATTTACCAATACACCAGGCCAAGTGATATATGATGTAATTATTTTAAAATTAAATTATTAATAGATAAAAGAAATAAATACTCGATACATAATCCAAATCTAAAAACTAGTTAATTATACGATATAGTGCTACACATTCATAAATAGTGGTATATTCTTAGTCAAGTAGGGACAAACTAAATATTGTAATTTTTGGGCCTTTTGGCGTGTATATATATTATAATAATGGCCATATATTACACACAACTACACAAGTGTTTCACTTACCCTTGTTTCTCTAAAATGAGCGGTGCCGCTTTCTTGTTGCCATATTTATGCAAAGAAGCATTAATGCAATATGGCTTGCACGGGACTTGTAGCAATACAGAAGTGGTTAAAGAGCAGAATTGGCCAACTTAGAAAATAATACTCCTTTTTTCAGACGTAACATATTAACTTTGACGCTATTTATTCAATATATTTTTACTATTAATTGTTAAGAAAAAAAAATGTAAATCTTATTTAATTTATCACAATGTATACTTTTCAAATATATATTTTTTATAATTTTTATTTTTATATAATTAAAAATATTATTAATCAAAATTGTACTTCGACAAATATGAAAATTTCAATGTTACATAAAAAAAAAAGGACTATAAGTTTTTCCGTTAAAGAAAAAAGGACAAAGGGCATAAAGAAATTACACAAGTCGATTATACAAGGAAATGGGTTGGGTGGACCAAATTATTACTAGACTCGGAGATGGGAAATCGTACATTTTTTTTAATAGTAAAAATAGTACATTGTGATAAAGCATATTATGTTAGTATAAGCTTTTTTTTTAGATCGGGTGAAATTTGCATTAATTAAAAAACGGATGTACAACCTCCGCTAATACAACCAAACTAAACTGAGCAACGCTTGCTCTTACAGAACAATTACAAAAGTAAAGATAACTTAAATTTAAGTTAGGATAGATCTGCTCAATCTGGATGTCTAAGATGATAAATGAATGTGGTGGAGCTCTTCTGCTGGTGGATGACGATCGCCAGATTCCTGACGAAGGGAAAAGAAGGAGAGGGCTGATTTCACAGGTGGAGTAATGGAGTAACAACGAGATCATGATCTCGCAATCGGACCAATCCCCCTGACCTTTTGTCACATGGGATGCTACAACCGGACTTCTAAGAAAAGTCACATTCCTCTTTGTGACTATGTACCCTGTTGGAAGGGTAAATCAGGCTTCTCCTTTGATGAGAAGCATAGATGAGTTGAAGCACTATATATCCAATTGATAAATTGGAGAGCCGCCTTCAGATTTGATTTTTTTTAAGGCAATGATGAATAAAATATCAGCCAGAAAGATTGAAATCTAACCATTGTTAGATCTCGAATAACTATCCGATATTCAAAATCGGATAAAGCACAATCCCACTGTGAAATCGCTTGCCACGCAAACTCTAATCAACCACAAAACCCAGATCCAAACACTTGAAGACACAGACTTCCTCCAACAATTGACAGAGAAATCAAGCAGGTGAAAATAACAAGTAAAAAGACCATACTAACACATCCATAGTCGGGGGAGGGAATAAGGGACGCCCAAACTGGTAACCAGGGGGATGGGAGGCCCAAAGAAGAAAACTAAAAAGGGGAGGGGGAAGGGGAAGCCCAGACTTATTTTTCGAAGCTATAATTGGGGGAGGGGGAAGGGAAGCCCAAACCTAGTTAACATACCACAAAAACAGGGGAAAGGGAGGGGGAATCCTAGGACCAACGCCAGGCAATTGGACTCGCCGGAGGGAGGGAAGCCCAGATCAAGAAAAACACGAAACAGGGGAGGGGGAGGAGGCAACGAAGTTGTCGACAACCTCAAACTTGGGGAGACCAACTAAATAACTAGGGGAGGGGGGAAACAAAAAGACAACTGTGGCGCGTCGTTTTCGGAATCCGTCGTAAACCCGCCGGAGAAGTGAAAAGCCGAAGAAAAAGTACTAGGAACGAACACGATTAAAGAGTAAACTAAAGGGGAACCTGAAGATGGAACTCGCCGGAGAACCCGCCGGACTTTTACGCGGCGCCGGAACTCTGACGAGTTCCTAGGGTTATGACCTCTTTGTGTTTAGAGAGAAGTCAGAGAATTTGGTTTAGAGAGAGAAGCTTGTATGAAATTGATCGAGATTTTATCTCTTCTTTTACTAGTTGTTAGTCTAAGCTCTAGAATGTTGTAATTTGACTTTTATTAGGATAATGTTGAAATCTAAGTTTTAACTTCTAATGTTTTTCACTTCTTCCACAACTTCCTACCCTAGCACGTCCACGCCTATTTATCAATTGTTTTACCCTTTTTTTATATACACTTTGGGTAAATTTTACTTGCTATATAAATTATTACACTCTCCATTCTTTTAAGATTGTCTTTTTTTTTATTTCACTTTAATTTTACATTATATATATGCTTACATGAGAAATGAGAATGAATTTTACGTATTATAATATTAATGAACAAGTGTTGTAACTCTAATGAAAAAGTGTGTAACTCCAAAAAAAAAAAAAATATTAGAAAAAAAAATTACCACAAAATTATGAGCAGATATGTCACTTTTGATCTCACCAAAACCAACTCAAACTGACCAAAACTTACAAAAGTAGATTTATTCCAATGGAGCAATCTTAAAGAAAAAGAGATAGTTGTTTTATCAATCAACTTATGTAATTATTATATTATTAGTTTTAGCACCTTAACAACTCAAACAAATCAAAACTTACAAAAGTATACATCAGCATGTTACATTTTAGTTTCAACTAATTTGTCAATTTCAGTTGAATTTCAACTAAGGATACCAACCTAGCCTAAAATAAATGAAACTTTTGCATTAGGTGCATACACGATTTTGTGCTACTATTAACTCAAAATTTCTTACCTACTATCAAAATTTGAACTACTAATTGTTATGCACAATTTTCTTCCCTAAATACGCTAAACGAAGGTACGTAACACATGCCTCGCGTGTGCCATGCGTATAGTCGTAGAACATCTTTTCACTTTAGTTTCTCCGAAATTGTCATCCTAAATTCCTAATGCCAACTACTTTTTCCTAATCGAAACTGTCTTAAGCATTATTAATCAGATCAGATGACCGAAAAGCATTATTTTTTGCCACCCAATTTCCAAAGGCAGCGATGAGTTTTTTATATAAGCCGCGCGATGGTTTTCTTTACTTTAGTAGGTATGCATATAATGCAAAACAAATTTGTTACATTATGTTCTTACAGAAGATAAACGACATATTATCTGAGTGATTGAACAATGTCTATTGTTTACTGTCTTGTTATATAGAGTTTTATACATTAATGAACAAGTCATAGAAATGAGCTCTATGAGACTATGACAAACACGCGAAAATAATTCAAGGAAATATTAAAGTCGAATATTTGACGTTTCCATTTAGGTATGGCCGGGAATGGGTCAGAGACCCTATCTGGATCCTGCCAGACCCAACCCTAATTTAAGGGTATGAGTCCAACTTTTGCAGACCCTATGAGTTCGAGTCTTGTTGCAAATAACAATAATAAATTAAATAAACTTACAGTAATGATCGTTGTGACGTTGGAACTGTCCTAAAAGACGATTTCGTGCTACCTCAATTCAAGTAGAACTACCACGATCCCCCTCAGTATTAGCACAGTACCATAGATTGTGTGGACTCACAAGCCACGATTGGAGATCAGAACTTTGCCCAAAATCAGAGAGGAAAAGATTAGAGAGTGTTTTAGGTTATGTGTATTTTTGGCTGAAGGAAAGCATCCCTTAAATAGGTTTAACAAGCACTAAGAAAAACGAAAAAGTTGATTATAAGGAACGAAATTAATTTGCCTCCGAAAATCTTTCTAGTAATAGTTTCAAAATACATGCGCTAATGATGGCAAGACGAGATTTTTGCATTTTGTGGCAAAATGAAAGGAGATCTAAAACGGACCGCCGACACACAACCCACGCTCGCGTTGCGCTCGCCATGATCCCGAGCCAAGGGCACGCGCGCGCGTGTGGTACATCCATCCTACTAGCACTCTGTCAAACAATAGGTGCTAAGAACTCTCACAAATAAAAAGAGTTGGAGATAGCTATTTTTTCAATGTGGCATATGAGCTTTTCACTTTGCTTTTCCACTCCTTGCTTTGAGGTTTTCTTTGAGAAATATTGTTGAACTTCCAACAAGTTCCAGTGAAAACTTTAGGGTCCGGGTTTTAATACCCTGAACCCAAACCGACCCCTAAATCTTAAGTCATTTAATGTTGATTTGATTCTCTTTTTGTTTTAAAAAGAAAAATCATATACTTCCTCCGTTTCTAAATAAGTGCAACATTTCTTGTTTTCATGTTTGCCAATGCATTATTTTAACCATTTATATCTTCAATTATCAATAAGTAAAAATTATAAAAAGTTGATATTAAAAAAATTCACATTCAGACGAATCTAACAAGATCCCACATGACTATGTTTTTTCTAAAATGTAAATCACCAAAGCTAATTAAAGTTTAAACTGTGAATAGTAAACACTATGCAAATGTTGCACTTATTTAGAAACGGAGGAAGTATTTGATTTCCTGAACAGTAAAACTAAACAACTAACATTCAAAACCCTATCTTCACACTTTACAAACTAGCTGACTAGTGGGAGAGGGGAAAGAATTTGTGTGGGTCACCAGCGTGCTGCCACCGCGTACTCGTCACCGTTTGACCATCCCCTTCACGTCACTGCTGCACTCACCACCAACTGACCATCTCCTTACCTGACCTTCTTCCTCCTCCCTTGACTAGTGGCGGATCCAGAATTTAACCCACGTGGATTCGAAATACTTCGAATAAACTTGAGATATATAATTAAAATTATTTATGCATTAGCCATTATGTAACATTTATTTGAGCATTAAAAATAAATATGTACAAAAGAACAATTAAATACTCAATTTTTTATTTGGAAGAAATATAAATCAAGGTACCTAGGTATGGAATGCAAACTAAAAATTTGAAGGCAAAAAAATTCAAAAGTAATAATGTAGAATTATAGTCATGCTTTAGTTTGGTATGTAAAGACAATTAAGAAAGAAAAATTTGATGTGAATAATCCAATTTTATTTTCAACTTTTGGGATGGTTCTCATAACTTCTCTAATACATTTTCGGTATATCGTATATGGGGAATTCATATTATTTCGATAAGATAGTTCCAAGCTAGGGTGTTTTCCAAATTAATAAAAAAATCGGAATTATTACAAGAAGATTAGTACAAGTTGAGAATTTGGGATTGTTTGGGGTAAATTTTTCGAAAAACTAAATGAAGAAAATGCTGCATAAAACTTAAAACTAAAAAATAAATAAATTAAACAATAGATCTCTTTGAATCAAAAAGGATAAATGTTTATAGAAAGAAAAAAAAAATAGTAAATGTTACTTCCCATTGGCCCAAATTATGCCATTAATTCAAAAGAAGGAAGGCAACAAACATAAAAATATGGAAGAAGGAAAGAAAAGGCCTTCGGTGTGACTCGAACCCGCTACTCTTCAAATGGTTGAAGATTCGCGGCCAAGCATCAAAACGTTGATACAATGTGATGCGAGATTATTATAAGCAGTTTTTCTATTTCGAAATTTCGTTAATTTTTTTCTCCATATTTTCGTGGGTTCAGTTGAATTTATCTACTGAACCCACGTTGGATCTGCCCCTGCCCTTGACCATTACACCACCGCTATACTCGCCAGCTTCGCTCCTCCTATCGCCGTTCTCCTTGTCTGACTTCACTGCATATATTTTTTTTTTCACTCACTTATTCTAATATGGAAATTATAGTAAGTTTACAATAGATTTGTGAATAGTTCATGTGGATTTTACTTTAGAATTTCAAACTTATTTTGCTTCCTTAATTTTTATTTTTTCCATGAAATTGTTCTTTTTGGATAATAGTTTTCCGAGACAATATTTGTATTGTCTAATAGTATGAATTGCTCCAGATATAATTATTATTGTAGTTTATGATTTTCTTATTTACGGGAACTTTTTTAGATAATTATTTTTCGTCAAGAAAAATTGAAAATGCTGAATATTTAGCAAAAATAAAGAAATAGGCATGGATCTGAAACCGTACATATCCTAAGAGTCTGCGTCCAATTTTCCCATACCCTTATCGTCCACAAAAAAAAAAAGGATCCGGGTCTAGTTTGCTGGACTAGACCCTTACCCATCCCTAATAATTCCATCAAAAAAGGAAGAAGGTATGTAATTTCATTTAAGGTATGTATTATTTGAAAGATCTAAAATAAACAAGTTGCTAGCTCACAAAACGATTTATAATTATGTAATTATTGGCAACAAAAAATTCAATTAAAATAGTAGCTTAAGAAAATAATGAGCAATAAGTAAATAAATAGGGGGACTACATAGCTCCCCCCTTCCTTTATATAATAGAGACTATTAAAAAAAACAGCTTTATATGCACGCAATGCGTGCCAATTGTTTTTTCATTTTGTTTTTTCAAAAAACTATTGTTCAATTTAAACGTGGTGCTTTCTCCCCTTTTTTTCGTTTAATTGAAGCAGTTAGTTATCCCTCTATATTTTTTCCTTCTTCTATTTTTGGTTTCCTCCTATGTGTTGCCATATGTTTTTTATCTATATGAGTCATATGTTTTTTTTAATCCATATGAGCCACAAAGGCAATATAAAATACAAAAATGAGGAGGGAGATTCGAACTTGTAATCTATCGTTCACAGGTTCACAATACCTCAATCAGGCAATCTTAAGTTCTTAACTACTAGATTAAAATATATAATAGAGATTGATGGGTATAGTTTTGTTTTGGGTGGGTACAGCCGGACAGGCGCGCAAGGCGCATAATATTCCCTACATAAACGCATCTTAATCTAATCTATTTCACACTCCGATGATTAATTTGCACTAATTAAGATCCGTCAAACAACTAAGGTAGACTGAATCTACTCAGACCTTAGTTGAGGCTCTGAAAGTACAAAACACTCAACCTCACAACCCCAAACTAAAATATAATGAAAATTCTAAGATTGGAACTCTGCCTTCCAACTTCCAAGTGCCAACTTGCATGGAACGTACACCATGACATTAAAATGGATTGTTTAATTTTAGGTCATTCTCACTGGAATAATTTCATTATTTTTCTGAATGTTCCAATTTACTCACTTTCATGCAAAATTATTTAAAAATTTCAGGTTGATGACTTCCATTAAAAAGTATTAAAAGAAGTTTCATGACTAAAAATATTACTCTATAAAGTTGAAGAAGGACTATCAGAGGAAATAGTTAAATAGGTGCTGAAATAACCGTGAAGCTCACGTTTACTGGCAAATTTTCTTATAGATATTTCCTTAAACTTGTAATAAATCGAATAATCTCTCCTCTATTTCTTACTCACAAATAAGTATTACTTATGTATGAATAAATATCAAGGAAAAAAGGAAGGGTTCTTTATTTATTAACTATACCTTAATTATATACTTCTTCGGTTCTTTATTAACTACTAATCAGTTATACCTATTTCCAACGCCTTTTTTTTTTTTTGTCATACATCTATGTTCTCATATGGTATCAAGGACCATTTATCTCTATTTTTTTCATTGCCTTAAAGTTAATACATATATATAAGTTCAATATTATAGTGACTAATAAAAAATAGAGAAAGTATTATTATGTTTAAGGTATGAGAGAGAAGATTGTTTAATAACATTTGTATAGTATTTTAGACGTACATATGGTGATAGAGCAAGGGATGAAGTATTTATCCTTACATATAGTAATTCCTTTTGGATGATGTGGATCATCTATGCTTTTACAATAAACATAAGTCACTGAAGGAGCATGTCCTTAATCAATTTTCGGCAATAACTATATATAAATAGAAATAAATCAGAAGATAATTAATTAACTGATTTTAGTAAGTGGCTTTTACTTACTATAGAATAAGAGCGATTATATATGACAACTGCGTAGGATCTACAACCAGAATAAACTAATCCTATAAAATTACACATTATAGCAACTAATTGAAAAACAAAACATTCCCGTAATAGGCTTAATATGACCAACCACAAGGAGAGGGAAAAGGGATTAATTTATACTCTTAATTAAAGCTAATCTATTATATTATTAATGGTTGTAATATTAGGGTTTAGGCACTTAAGGTTAACCAATATCTTTGAGGCACAAAAAGAGAGAAAGAAAACCCTAACTCTTTCCTTGGAATCGGTGCCCTTTACTCCTATGATCAATCTTTTCCCTTCTAGCATATGTGGGTGTTCATTTAATTTGGTGCTTGTGGACCAAGTATATATAGGAGCAACATTTAGAGTTGTTTGATATCAATTACTAGCATATTTGTGGAATTCACGCTATAAAAGTTGTACATTCTAATTCAGAATATAGGATTCATACTTTTTTATGCTTGCGATCCTATGATAGATTTTTAAGAAGTTGTTTCGTGAAATTCCGCTCTATGCATCTCTGTTTTCCTGCAGTCACTGCTTATGAACTTTTCTCACTACTAAAGTTGCTCCTAAAATAATCAAATCCTGATGTTAAATGCATTTATTTTTAGGTATTGTCATATGTATGTTCACTTCATTTGGCTTATGGAGTTCAAAGTTCATTAATAGGTATTGTCAAAATTCATTAATAATGAACGATAAATTTCACTAACATATAAAAATGAATCATATTAAGCATTAGGGTTGCAAATAAGTATTAAATGTATTTCCTACAATAGTATATATTTAGGAAATTTATGACATAATCACGAGTTAATCAATGTAAATTATGCTTATATGTTGCTAAATAGTTTCATTTTTAGCTTTTTATATACAATCCTTAAGACTGCATATATCATTTCCTTAACTTTAGATAATGCGTGTTTAATTAATTAAGGATATAAATGGTAAAAAACTTGTTTTGGAGACCAAGAAAAAACAAATTGATCAAAGATTATGAGGATCAGAGAATGATGTATTACACATTTTTTTTTTCAAGCAAAGTCTCACTCCCTTTATCTCTAAAAGATTACCTCATTATCATTTTAAAATCTCTCCCAGCCCCCAAGATATCTCTATTATATAAGCCAAGGGAGGAGGTGTGGTGTCCTCTTTTGAAGTGACTAGAATACCCTCTAATAATTTGAAACAATATTTTTCTATTTTTATAAAAAATTGTATAATGAGAATCAATGAACTTGCATATGAGTAGGTCAAAAATGGAATATGCAATACTATCAATAACTTGACAAACTATATTATTGACACAATCAATTTACGAAATCAATTAGAATCTTCAACCAAAAAAAGTTAGCAATACATCTTGATAACATACTATTTCATATTTACAAAGTTCAAACAATATGGTTTATTAACATTTATAATTGTTAAAGAACTATACTAAAGTCGCTGGAAAAAAAAACTATTAAATCATCGACCAAATTTTTCAGTGGCGATATTGAACAATTAAAATCATTCACCTTTAATTTAAAAAGATAATAATACATACAAAAGAACCTCAATAATTTACATTATTACCAAAATAATTTTAGATAAAAAAATATGTCTATTAGTTCGCACGCATCGCGTGCATATGCAACTAGTTTTATAAGAGAGAAGTCTTAAAAAGTACGAGAAAGTGAGAGTAAAAAAGTAAATTTACCTTTTCTTTCTTCCCATATTCCACGTAGGAAAAGCAAATAGGAACAGTGGAGATAAGAGAATTAAGAGATTAGAGTTTATCTACCAAACATATGTAAAGCCAAATAAATCCGCTTAGTAATCGATAATTGATATCGCCTTTGAACGCCAAGTATCTTTAAACTAAATGTAGTTTATATATATATGAAATAAAATTTTTCCACTATAATTTATATATATATAAAGTATTTTAAGAAAACTTTCAAATATATAGAAATTGCAGTTGATATTACTAATTAATGAAGTGTTATTTTCGATAATATTTATATTTGATGGATTGGTATATTATTATTTTTTTGTTTAAATTATTTCAGTGGGAGTTTTTAATATTAACACTTATACTCTATTACAATTTTTTTTAAGAAATTAATATACTTTATTATTATTTTTATATTTTTCTAATCCATGTATGGTAGTGGCAAAAATTTAGTATATCATTAAAATGTGTGACGATCGGAGAACGATTGCATTATGCCATATGTCATCTCATTTTTATATGTTAACATTATGCCATAGAAGCTACGACATATCACCTATCTTTCGAATCTAAATGACCCAAAACAGTTGTGCATGAAGGATTTGATTCATTGACCGTCTTCTTAGGGTACATTATCTTCACTTAAATAATTCTGAACTTATATGAACTAAACTTATTGGATCTGAACTAAACTTATTGAACCTGAACTAAACTTATCAGACCTGATTCAACTTATTGGACTTGATCAAACCTGATTGGAGCTTATTGGACCTGATTGAAACTTATTGACCTGATTGGAACTTATTGGACCTGATTGATACTAATTGACCTGATTGGAACTTATTAGACCTGATTACAACTTATTAGACCTTATGGATTTAATTGGAACTTTACCAGTTGACTATCATAGATGGAATATTCTAAGAATGATGCCGAAGATGGATGGTGCTTACCAGTTGGCTATCATTGTGGCAACATGCACGCTACATAATTTTGTCCGGTTACATGATTTAGGGATTCCAGTTTCGCAAGTAGTTGAAACCATGGAATCAAGAGCTGATTCAAATTTGACTAACAAGACGAGAACAAATAATATGGAGATTACTCGGGCAAAAATTGCAGATGACATATGGTTGGATGTTGGTGAAGAAAACGTATTGATTGAATAAGAGGATGTAGAAGATGAAGAAAGATATCCGATGAAGAAAGATATTTTGGTGATGATAATGAAGCAGTCAATTGATAACATTTATATTTTTTATTGTGATTAGTAACGAAAACATGTTATCTCTAGTTATTCACAGACGAATTACAAAATATTGTAATTATGATGATTATTATTGTCAATCTTATTTGACAAAGATTATAATATTTTTTAATTATAATATAATCAGCTAATAGTAATATGAATGATAAAATAATAGACAATAATATAAGTATAATACTATACATTGTGGTACTTTAATTAAAAAATTTAATAATAGCATAATAAGCTAATAGTAATATGAATAATAAAATAATGAATAATAATACAAACATCTAATAAAATAATAGACAATAATACAAGTATAATACGATATAATCATAAGTGGTACTTTAATTGAAATTCTAATAATAACATAATACGCTAATAGTGATATGAATAATAAAATAATGGACAATAATACGAATGTTTATTGATCATTGACTATTTAGACGTTATTGGAACTTATTGGACCTGATTGTACCTGATTGGAACTTATTGGACCTTAATATACCCGATTGAAACTTATTGCACCTGATTGAACCTTATTAGACCTGATTGGAACTTATTGCTCTGATTGGACCTGATTGAAACTTATCTAAACTGAACTAAACTTATTGGACCTAAAACTTAATTCATTAAGGTGAAAAGAACGCACCTTTAAAGTATCATTACTATTATCACCAAACTACATTACATCTTGTATAAACAAGGTCTAAATCCAACTACTAAATAGTTTTGCTACATTAGAAATTTAATTTGGAAAAATAATTGAAGCAACACAATTCAACATACAGTCGACATTCCAACAAAAAGTTAATTTATATTGCATTTCTCTCCCCTGACCCCTCCCCATTAAAGAATGTATACTTGCATCAGTGGAAATTTATACTTCAATTAATGTTATCAAATTCTTTTGGTGAACGCGATGATACTAACATCGATACCTATATATATTATTTAAGTCATGAGCCAAAATTATAGTTCACCACATGTCGTCCTTTCTATCGAATGGTTACATGATGCTATATATCTGTGACATGGTAACTTCTTGGTGTAACTGTTACACCGTAATGTATGGTGTAACAGCTCAAAAACTGTTGCTTCATGTCATTATTTGTATAGTTTATGTCATTCTTATTGAAATATATTTCATTATACATGTTATATATACAATAAGTTATAGTATAACATGTTACACCTAAAACACATTATTTTTCTTATAATATTTGCTTTTGCTAGTAAAATAAATAAAAATGTTTCTCATATAAGTCTCTTACCTTTGACCTTTCACTTTAATTTGTAAGTAATAACAAATTATTCTTGAGATGAAATACAAATTCTAAATAATACTTATTTCTTTTTTTTTTTATTTCTTTTTACCTTACTGAAAGTTACATGGGTTATCATCTTGACTCAACAACCATATAAATATGAAAGGTCGGAGTAAAATTTTGTGGAGAATTATTGTCCTCACTAACTAACGCGTTTGACAAAATGTTTAAATCTAGAAGTAACAATAGATGTGACATGAATAACACTTTCATTCAAGTTACAATTTATGAAGTAAAGACCCAATAAGCTATCGTTAATAGGCAGTTTTTGGGTAGGATTGTAGGAGAGGAAAAATCAAACTGGTACTCCTAAGTCCTAACAAGACTGCACTAAATATTAAATTAGTCTGATCTGATTGTAATTCATGAAAGTCCAAAATGTCGCAACTTAAATAATTTACGTAATGTGACCCAACGACAGAGACGTAAAATTCGAACCTAGATGATACATGGTGCCGATCTACACTATCCTCTTAGAGCCTAGCCAAATATAATCGAATCTTCTGACCTATTTTTTCTTACTACTCCCTCCGTCCTTTAATAGAGTGCCCATTTCTCCAATGCATGTTTGCCAATGCACGTTTTGTATCGTTAATATCTTTAATTTCATATTAGTAAAAATTATAAAAGTTTGATTTTCTTAATGTACGTAATGAGACGAATCAAACAAGACCCCACATGACTATGTTTTTTCTTATATATTAGAAATATTTTTTGAGGGCTTTCTTTACCTTTGAATAGTGTCCAAAAAAGAAATGGGCACTCTATTAAAGGACGGAGGGAGTAGATATTTAACATTATATGATATTTTTTCTTCATCTCATAATTGTCTCCATTTTAATTTACATTCTTTAAAGCTCAACTTTTTAAATTTTAAACATATCTTTTTCACTCGTATGCATTGTAATAAAAAATTATCTTGTAGAATCGTGTTAAGAATATTTGAATAATATACTACTAAAATATCAACATCTGTAATTTTTATTAATATATAACAAAAACTAATATCATTTATATTTATTTATTTACTTAGCTTTTTTAATGATAAGGAGGAGGATCGATCATAAGACTTGAAAATATGAGGAAAAGATAAGGGGTATATATCCTTACTGCCAAGTATACAGTTGGGAGTATCCATCCTTTTGACCTTAAGGATATAAGGTGAATCTCAAACCAATTACACCAAACAATATTTGTCTATTTGCAGAACTATCAAAATACGATCAAACAATTTTTTTAAGAGATTGATGGAGTAGAAAACAAAAGCACCCAAATACAATCATAAGGTTTCAATATATTAGAAAACATTGGAGATTTTTTATTGGAAAAAGAAAATATTGAAGATCCACATCATCAAAAAAAAATGAATCATATAAAGAGGAAAATAAAATCACCATTTTATTGTTTTTTCTTCATTACGAGAGAAATTTAAAGAAAACTTACCAAGCCTACCTTAATTATACATTTGAATCAATGCATGGTATGCAGTTAGGACTATAGGAGTATATGATAAGAGAATATAGTTTTATGAGACCCCTAATTACAGCCTTACCTAACCAAAACCCTAATTCTACACTGTTGTGTATGTACATGTTATGTTTTATGCACATGTTATGTTTTGATGATGAAAATTAATATAATATGTTGTAGCATGAAAGTATGTAACAGTTGCAACAGATGCATGAAGAAAGAAATTGATAAACGAAGACTTTGAAGAAAAGAAGAATCAAGAATGAAGTTTTAGTTTATAATTTCTTAGAATAGTAACTTTAGTTAAAATGTAATATGCTCAAACTTGGTGATATGCTATGTGTCGAAATATAGATTATATGATATTAGTATAATTATTATTTTCTTAGAGTTAAGGAAATAAATAATTATGTTAATGTTATATGTCTATATAAAAAGGAAATTAGTTTTCAAAATAAGGGAAATAGATTTTCGAAATCAGAAATAAAAAGGGATTAAGGAAAACGAGTTTTTAGAAAAAGATTTTGTAAAACCGAGTTTCTAAAAGATTTTAATAAAAATGAGTTTTTGAAAATATTTTAACAAAAATCAGATTTTGATAAAAACGAGTTTTAAAGAATTTTAGAAAAAGAAATTTTCGGAAAAAACGTGTTTTAGTAAAACGTGTTTTGAAAAAAGGTTTTTAAAACTGAATTTGAATAAAACGTGTTTTGAGAAATATAAAATCAGATTTTTTTTGGAAAATATCTTTTGATAAAGAAAACAGAATTTGAGTTGAAAAGAAAATCTAATGTGGAAAACTTATCTTTTTAAGTTTAAAAGATAAAGATAGAAAAAGATAAAGTTTTATCCCTTAAATCAAGGATTAAAGGATAAAGACATTTTTAAGTGATTTTCGTCCTAACCAAGCTTATAAAAGGGAATCAGAATTCACTTTTAAATCTCACGTTTTCAGAGAGATAAATCGAGTCTAATTAAAAAGCTGAAAACTATTTCCTTGGCACTGAGCATAGCACTGAGCGGTTAGGTTTAAGTTACTATTTCATAATTGTAATTGTCCTCTATTTGCTTGACTAAGAAGCACATCTTTGAGGATCGTTCTTTTCTGTAACTTTTACATTATAAAGAGTGTCAACACTTAGAGTTAAGTGTTGGGAGTCATTACTAGGGTTAGTAGTGAGGGGAATCGTATTGTATCAAGAGTTTGATTTTTAGGATTCAAAGAAATAAAAGAGTTTTTGTTTCTTGTGGACGTAGATCTCAGAGGTGAGATTGAACCACGTTATATCTTGTGTCAAATCTAATATCTTTTAAGTTTATTATTCGCAAAAACGCAAATTAGCAATTTTCGAGTGTTCAGCTCAGAGCCTGGCACTGAGCTGTAAAAGGATTTTTGCGAAAATCGATTAGATTTCACCACTCAATTCAACCCCCCCTTCTTGAGTGTTCCCTTGGGTTCCAACAAGTGGTATCAGAGTAGGCTATTCTCGTAAGACTCACATCTAGAGAATAGAAACCATGAACACACAAGATGACTTTCGTGACAAGTATTCCAGGTGTCCAATTTTCAACGGGAAAGATTATGGATGGTGGAAGACTAGGATGAGGATATACATTCAAGGTTCTGACTTTCAATGCTGGAGAATCATAAAGACTGGACCTCTTCCTATTCAAAACAAAGATGATGAAGGTAACCTGTTCGACAAAGAGGAAGAGGAGTACAATTCTGTTGACTACGGAAAGGCAGAAAAGAATTTCAAAGCTATGAGTATTCTCCAATCTGGAATTGGACCTGATGAATATTCAAGAATCTCTACATGCACCACTGCTAAGGAAATTTGGGACACATTGGAATTGGCCCATGAAGGTACAAACGAGGTAAAACAGTCTAGGATAGATTTACTAGTCCAACAATATGAACTGTTCACAATGAATAAGGATGAATCTATTAAAGATATGTTTACCAGATTTACACTAATAACTAATGAACTAAGATCTTTAGGAAAAATCTATTCTTCTGAAGATTTAGTTAGAAAAGTGTTAAGAAGTTTGACTAATAAATGGCTTCCTAAAATAACTGCTATTCAAGAGGCTAAGGATTTATCAAAACACTCACTAGAACAACTAATTGGTTCTTTAATGACCCATGAACTTGTTTTAGATCCTAAATCAAATGAACCAAAGAATAAAGGGTTGGCCTTAAAAACTGAAGTAGAAACGGATGATAGTGAAAGTGATGAAGAAGTAGCGTCTCTAACTAGAAAGTTTCAAAATTTCTTAAAAGAGAACAGGAGCAACAACTTCAGGAGAAGTGGAAACTTCAAAGGTAAAGGCACTACTTCTAACCCTAAGAAAAGTGCTACTAACTCTGGTTGTTTCAAGTGTGGTGAGTTCGATCACAGGATTAAAGAATGTCCTTTGTGGATTGAAGAAAAGCCTAAGGAAAACGAGAGCAGTCGAAGAAGAAGAAAAAGCTATGATCGCAGCAGTCTGGGGAGACTCGGATTCTGACGAGGATCAGTGCCAGGCTCAGAGCCACGAAGCAAAATTATGTCTGAATGCTGTACAGACAACTCTGAAGACGGCACTGAGCACTGACGACTCACATCTATGCTTGATGGCTAAAAGTTCGAACCCTCTTGAAGAGGAAGAAGACAGTGAGGTAAGTCTAACTTCTTTAAAACCTTCAATTCATCTTCTTTCCAAAAGTAAGCTTGTCATATTGCTTGAAAACGTAATTGATGATTGTCAAAACATGAATGATAATTTTGATAACATGAAAAGGGAAATAAAAAATTTGACTAGGCTAAAAATTGGATTAGAAACAGAATATAAGGAATTACTTAAAGAAAATAAAACTCTGAGAAAAGGATTGACGAGAAAGACTTAGAGATAAACACACTAAAACAAGAAAAGACTCTAGTTGATAATCTCGTAAATACTCAGTGCCAGTCACTGAGTTCCAAGCTGAAAAGTCAGTCTTGAGGAACAAATTGAAAATTTAAATCACGAGCTGAATGAACTTAAGAACTCAAGACAACAATCTAGAATTGTTCCACTTATGTTGCCAAGTGATGAAAAGATAAGAGAAGAACTGGATAAAGTTAAAAAGGACTTAAAGATTTCCCGAAAAAGAAGTAGTGATTTGAATACCTCAGTTGAATATTTGGAATCACAACTTTCTATTGCTCGAAAGATGCACGAAAAATGGACTAATGGGATGAATGCTCTAAATTACTTAACTTGCACCACAAACAACATGAACAAAACTGGATTAGGATATACTGACCAGCAACCCAGTGCCAGGCTCAGTGCCAGAACCTTCGAAAGAGACTTTCGAAAGAGAAAATACGTGGGCCTTCCTGAATATCTAATTTGCAATTTTTGTGGAAATAATGGTCATCTAATTGACGATTGCAACAAAAGAAAAATCGAATTGCAAAGAATGTCAAACATGTTACTCAAATCTGGGTTAGGAAAGACATACTAGATGCTCAACGTAAGAAAAAGGGACCCAAGCAAATATGGGTTCCTAAAATAAACAAGTAATCATGTAGAAAGAGGTAACCCTTAAATTTATTTGTACTGAAGACCAAATAGCTGATATTTTCACTAACCCACTTTTTTTTTGCTCGTGAAAGATTTGAAAAACTTAGATTAGCTTTGGGATTGATTTCTGGTACTTAGTTGATTTGTGTGCTTATTTGCCCCCTTTACATGCTTAAGAGTTCGAAAGATTCTATCTACACTAAGTCAGATTTTTGATTTAATCCAAGACTCCTAAAAAGGCTATTGATGCTGTCCTGATAACTGACACCTAAGTTGCTCTAGAAAAATTCTATGAAAAATTCCAAAAGTATCATGTTTTCTAAAATATCCATTGATGTTGCTTTGTCAAAATTATAAAACTTTTTCAAAAAAAAAAAAAAAATTGTGTTCAAAATTGTTTTAAAAATATATGCAAGGCATTAGAAGTAGCTAGTGGACTTAAGCCAAACACCATCCCCCCTACCAATTAAAAAAAAAAAAAAAAAAACCGGTCCCCCTTAACCCATTTCAAGTTCTCAAAACCTCCCCATTATTCTCTCTCTCCTTCCTCACCTCCAAACCCTAACCATGGGAAGGAAGACCACCAGGCGGTTCCCCAAGAAACCCACCGCCGCTGCCACTTCTTCTCCAGATCCACCGTCATCACCGCACCGCCTCTCCCAAAATCACCGACCAAAACCCCACCTCTCAAAAAAAAAAAAATCCGCCCTAGAAAAAAAATCGAGAAAACTCCACCTGAAAAGAATCCGGCCCCGAAATTTTAAAAAAAAAAAAAAACCCCGTTCCAAAACCCGCCACAAGATCGGCCCAAGAAAAACTGTCCGCGACTTCTCCTTGCCGTCCTACGCGATTTCCGACCACTTCTGCTGCTACACCTCCTGACGCCTCTGACTCTCGCAAACGGAAAGGCGTGAGTTCCGGTCAGCCCACCTCCTCTAAACGACCACGAGTTTCGAAATCTGCAAGTTCTCCAAGGGTTTTATCCGGTCGAATTTATCCCACAAAATGGTTAGGTAATTCTGCTGTTACGTTTCTCCTGGAATCACTTCAATCTCAGGGGTAGGAATCTTTAGTTACTTTCAATGACACTGTGTATGAGGATGAAGTTTGTCAATTTTCTAAACTTTCTAAATTTTGGAAGATCAACCTCTATCCTCCACAGTAAACGAAATTTCATTACCTAAAACTTGTCCATCAACGATCTCTTTATCCGTATGGACTGTGGCTCACCAAGATATTTCATGTTATTGATGTGTTAACTCCTACTTCTAAGGAAGTAACCTGTCGTGTGGGTGATGGTATGCTAAGTAGGATGGATTTATCTGTTACGGGTGATGAGTTACTAAAAAAGGACTTTCTGGGGTTCACGCCAAGGGAGGCATGTGTGGGGTGTTTAAAGATGGTGAAAGAAGTGCGTCACATTAAGAAACAAATGCACAACGACATCGCCAACCTATGTCTAAACCATAAACACTTTTCCTTTTATCCTAGTCCTACTATGTACTTTTGTGTATGCCTTGTAGTTTTTGGAAAAACATGTCGTTTTTGTTAAACTGTTTTGATGCTTTTTGGATGTTTTTTTTGGATTATTTTGGAGATTGTGAATTGGTGTTGGTTGTAGCACCAGCATCACTAGCTTAAATAGTTGAGCTATTGGATTATTTTAAACTCTTCTGATTGTGTGAATGATTTTTTTGTCTTTATGTACTTTTTGAGAATGACAAAAGGGGGGAAAAGAAAGTATATAATATTGACTTTGTGTCTTGATGATATCCTAGGTTGAGCTAATGTGAATTGAATATAAATGAGCATGTGGGACAAAAGTGAATAATTGAATGCTATTACTCTGATGTACGGATAGTTCTATAAAGGGTGAATAATCCATGCATTCTTTGAGGGGGAACAAAAAATATATGCATACTTAAAGGGGGAACAAATGTTTATTTAACAATATTATATTTATGGTTTGTCATCATCAAAAAGGGGGAAATTGTTGTGTATGTACATGTTATGTTTTTTGATGATGAAAATTAATATAATATGTTGTAGCATGAAAGTATGTAACAGTTGCAACAGATGCATGAAGAAAGAAATTGATAAACGAAGACTTTGAAGAAAAGAAGAATCAAGAATGAAGTTTTAGTTTATAATTTCTTAAATAGTAACTTTAGTTAAAATGTAATATGCTCAAACTTGGTGATATGCTATGTGTCGAAATATAGATTATATGATATTAGTATAATTATTATTTTCTTAGAGTTAAGGAAATAAATAATTATGTTAATGTTATATGTCTATATAAAAAGGAAATTAGTTTTCAAAATAAGGGAAATAGATTTTCGAAATCAGAAATAAAAAGGGATTAAGGAAAACGAGTTTTTAGAAAAAGATTTTGTAAAACCGAGTTTCTAAAAGATTTTAATAAAAATGATTTTTTGAAAATATTTTAACAAAAATCAGATTTTGATAAAAACGAGTTTTAAAGAATTTTAGAAAAAGAAATTTTCGGAAAAAACGTGTTTTAGTAAAACGTGTTTTGAAAAAAGGTTTTAAAACTGAATTTGAATAAAACGTGTTTTGAGAAAATATAAAATCAGATTTTATTTTGGAAAATATCTTTTTGATAAAAGAAAACAGAATTTGAGTTGAAAAGAAAATCTAATGTGGAAAACTTATCTTTTTAAGTTTAAAAGATAAAGATAGAAAAAGATAAAGTTTTATCCCTTAAATCAAGGATTAAAAGATAACGGTTTTTTCACCATATACCCTTGATAAATTTTTTTTTTGCACCGTATACCCTCGCAAGTTTCCAAATTCACCATATACCCCCCACCTTTCAAAAAATACATCAGCATGTCCTTATGACTAACGGAAGGCTAACACCGTTAGTCATTAACCTCTAATCCTCCCTCTAACCCTAATTAACTACCCTAAACCTATGCCAAACCCTAACCCTAATCCCTAATCTAATACCCTAACCCTAACCACCCCTCCACCCCTTACCCACCCACTCCCCAGCAGCCCACCCACTCCCCCATTACCCCACCACCCCGAAGCCCACCCTATCCCCACCAACTCGGAAGCCCACCCCATCCCCACTCTCGCGCAGCCCCACCCCCACCCCCACCACCCCCGAATCCTCCCTCCCCACTCCCCCGCAGCCCCTCCCCCACCCCCTCGCATCTCCCGACTGAAATTCCCCTCCCCTGTAAACTCGCCGGAGAAGAACAAAAAAATGCATGAAGGGGGGTTCGATTTTCGCGCATCTGGGTTACTGTGGGAAGGGGGTTCGCGATAGGGGAAGGGCGGGGAGGGAGGTTCGCGCAACAGGGGAAGGGGAGGGGGGGGGTTCGATTAGCAGTAGGGGAGGGGGTTCGCGCAGCAGTGGAAGGGGGGGAGGGGGTTCGCGCAGCAGGGAATGGGAGGGGGTTCGCGCAGCAGGGGAATGGGAGGGGTTCGCGCAGCAGGTGCAGGGAGGGCGGTCGGGGGGAAGGGAAGGGAAGGGTGGTGGTGGTGAGGAAGGGGGTCAGCGGGTTAAGGGAAGGCGGTGGTCGTGACGGGGGAAGGGGAGGGGGTCAGCGGGGGGAGGGGTGGTGGTGGTGACAGGGTGGTGGTGATGGGGTGGTGGTGCAGTGGGGTAAGGGTGGTTAGGGTTAGGGCCCAAATTAGTGGTTAGGGTAAGGGCCCAAGTTAGTGGTTAGGGATAGGGCCCAAGTTAATGTATTAGATTAGGGTTAGGGTTAGAATTAGGGTTTGATTTAGGTTAGTTAATTAGAATTAAGGGAGGATTAGGGCCTAATGAGTAACGGAAGACTAACGCCGTTAGTCATAAGGGCATGCTGATGTATTTTTTGAAAGGTGAGGGGTATATGGTGAATTTGGAAACTTGCGAGGGTATACGGTGCAAAAAACAATTTGTCAGGGGTATATGGTGAAAAAACCGAAAAGATAAAGATATTTTTAAGTGATTTTCGTCCTAACCAAGCTTATAAAAGGGAATCAGAATTCACTTTTAAATCTCACGTTTTCAGAGAGATAAATCGAGTCTAATTAAAAAGCTGAAAACTATTTCCTTGGCACTGAGCGGTTAGGTTTAAGTTACTATTTCATAATTGTAATTGTCCTCTATTTGCTTGACTAAGAAGCACATCTTTGAGGATCGTTCTTTTCTGTAACTTTTACATTATAAAGAGTGTCAACACTTAGAGTTAAGTGTTGGGAGTCATTACTAGGGTTAGTAGTGAGGGGAGTCGTATTGTATCAAGAGTTTGATATTTTAGGATTCAAAGAAATAAAAGAGTTTTTGTTTCTTGTGGACGTAGATCTCAGAGGTGAGATTGAACCACGTTATATCTTGTGTCAAATCTAATATCTTTTAAGTTTATTATTCGCAAAAACGCAAATTAGCAATTTTCGAGGGTTCAGCTCAGAGCTTGGCACTGAGCTGTAAAAGGATTTTTGCGAAAATCGATTAGATTTCACCACTCAATTCAACCCCCCCTCCTTGAGTGTTCCCTTGGGTTCCAACATACACCTTCAACAATTTCACGAGCACCAACAAAACTCCCACTTCTCGACTTCCATAGTTTCCACTATTGTCTCACTAATTCTAGAACTTGCTTGAGATAATTTTCAGCTAATAATCGACGGTCTCAATTGAATAGGAAGAGAAAAAATTGAGTGTGTGATTTGAATTGGGAAAAATTGATGAAGATTATGTTCAATTGAATAGAGAGAAAAAATATTACGTGAAATTCAGAAATATGAATATAGTAATTGGGCGAGTAGTGGTTTGATTTGGGAAAAATATCGCCGCGCGCACGCATCGCGTGCATCAAAAGCTAGTGTAATAAAGGTACAAGCCGAGTCAATTAAACCGAGAAATTAAAAAGTGCAAAATAATTTTCTTTCCTAATTTCAGAAGTAATACAAGTAGATATATTTTTATCTAAACCCTACATCACCTAAAAAAAATTGAAAACCCTACATCTTTTGCATCTTACAGCGCATAGTCCGTTCATTAAACCACCAACTAACGAAGTATAATCAAGAAAACAAGGTTATTGCACCAAAGACCGATTTAATAATTGGGTTGAAAGCAAATTGATACAAAACCATGTGAATAGGTTATAATCACCTAAATATGATGAGAATTCCATGTGAGAAAGTGCGGGCAAATTGCATCTGGAAAGAGCTTCGTAGCACGTGGCCAGTGGACCTAAAGCTTAATAACTTATAAGATATGGAAATGTACGTACAATCAGTCATTGAATCATCACGGTACTAGCTTCCTTTGTCTTGCGACATTTTTGTTTTTGTGTGTTGGCAACTTATGAATTAAGTTTCAATGATGGAATTAGATGGTGTTAATAATAAAGCCATGATATATTTAGTTATATATAGGTACCTTTGGTTGTAGCTTTAATTTCCATTATTATATGGTTCCTTAACCACAAGGCACATGTGTAGTTCCATCATATATTGATGTTTGCTAGATTAAGGTCTGTGGTATCTTTTGTGCTAATGCTTGTTGATACCTCAATCAAATGTCACGTACGGTAGTTGCAACTTCCATAAAATTATGCATTGTTTCGCAACTTGAGCATAAAAAGTACAAAGATGCCAAACATTGGTTAAGTTGGTTTATTCCCGATTTATGAATTTAAGACTATGTAAATTTACGTTTAAGATCACTAGTAAGTTGGATCTCAGCCTCATGTTTATAGTTAACAAAAATCATTATCTTCTTTATGGTGTATATTGAACGGTAAAGAGTAGTGACGTTGAAATATTTTTTCATCCTAAATTTCGGTTATCACCTCCAACAATTATATATACCAATAAAGACCACTATCCTCCACCATAAAATCATTACTATACAATAAGTAGTGGTCCGAGAGTACATGCCTTTGATGAAGCCGTGTTTGCAACATACTTCCTCCGTGTTTTTATTCTTGCTACTTAGAGAAAGTGGGGGGTTTTTAAGAAAGGTAGAGAGAGAAAGTAGGGGACCACCACTTTTTGAATAAAAAACCATTTGTTAAGGAAAAAGTATGAGTATTTTAAAAGAGAAGGTGGGGACCACCAACTTTTTAATAATAATTTAAGATTTTTATGGTGAGAAGGAATCCATTTATGGTATGTAGCATCTATTATGACATTTCTATTTAAGGAAAATGTAGCATCTATAAAAAAACGGAGGAAGTATATAATAAGTGCTCCCTCTGTTTAAAATAGAAGATACATATGGTACTCGAGGTCCAACTTTGGCCGTTAATTACTTTCATTTTATGTTGATAAAATTATAAGAAAACAATTTTATTATCATATTTTTTATGACAAATTTAATGGTATATTTTTATAATTTAAATTTTTATATTATAAGACATTTATGTAGTTAAAGCAAATTTTTGCTAAGCATGCATGTCTTATATTTTAAAACGAAAGAAGTAAAGCCTATGTCAGTTTGTTAAGATTGAAAGTCCGATACAACATATTAGTATATTGTTGAAAAAAACATGTAAAGAAACTAATATTAAAAACTAAATATTTACATTTGTAGACATATTTCAAGAGTCTTATAATCAAATAAACTAAGCTTCTTTTGAGGTCAAGAAGAAACTTCCACAAATATATAGGTACATGCATGTCGTGGGTGCGACAACACTAGCACATTGAATAGTGCATAAGTGGTAATTAAGTGCTATATTTTGAGTCATGTGAAGGTATGTCAATAAGAGTGAAAATACGGACGGTTTAATGCATGAATTGTAATGAAACTTTCGCTCTGGTTACGAAAATGATCATGGTTCGGGCTTTTCTTTGTTGCGGCAACCAAAAGTTGAGAATTTCACCAAATGGATGTTCATCATAATGCTTTTTTAAATGGTGACCTTGATGAGAAAGTCTAAATGAGATTGCCACCCGGGTAGGAAAGCTCGGATTCATCTTTGGCATGCATATTGCATCAGTCTTTTGTATGGTTTAATTTAAAATAATTAAGCTCCTATATGTTGGTTTGCAAAGTTAGTAACAACTTTGTAAATGTATCGTTTTCTACAATCTTATTCAGATAATTCTCTTTTCACATTTATTAAGGCTAATGTTCAATAAATGTCTTAGTATATGTTGATGATCTTATTATTTCTAGGAACGATTCCGCTGCACTTGCTACTTTTGAAGCATATCTTCGCAATTGTTTTAGCAGGATGAAGGATCTTGAACCTTTGAAATATTTTTTGGGCATCGAACTAGCACAAAGTTCATCGGGTCTATTTTTGTGTCAATGTAAATATACCTTGGATATTATATTTGAAGCAGGCTTATCGGGAGGCAAACCGAGTGGTTTTCCTATTGAAGAAAATCATAAACTCGATGTTGCTAGTGGAGAGTTACCGTAGGATCTGAATCATATCATCGGCTACTGGGTCGATCGGCTTATATATCTTGCAGTTACACGAACAAATTTGGCATACTGGGTGTAATACTCCGTATTTTTAGTAAGTTATTATTTATATTTTTATAAAATTTTTAGTTTTTGAAAAAGGTTTTATTTACTAAAAAGGCTTATTATTTATTAGAAAGGTTTTATAAGAAAAGTTTTGGTATTTAAAATAAATTTTAGCCCAAATGAATTTTGGGCCTAACTTTCTAAGTTTTAATTCAAGTAGTTTGTTCAAAATAAAATTAAAAATATTTTAAGAAAATCAAAAAGGTTTAGAAAAGAAAAGAAAAAAAAAAGGTTTATAAAAGAAAAAGAAAAAAAAAAAAAAAGAAATTGTTAGCCATAAATCTCACGCGCTAAGTGTTAGCGTTGATGATTAAAGTTTTGTTTATTTTTTTCTTCTTTACTATCTTTTAGTTATTTTACCTTTATTTATGTATTATGGGATAATTTATATCTTTTCCTAATCTTAGTTGGATAAGCGTAAATATTAGTTATATCTTAGCTAGATTAGTTTATCTTTTTCCTAAATCTATCTTTTAGTTTCCTAATCCTATTCCGATTCTACTTTCCAACTAGTATAAATAGGGGTCTCCACCCATCATATTTTTCACACCAAATTTGAGAAATAAATCTCTTTTCTCAAGTTTAAACTCTCTCTCCCTCTTAGCCTACCTTTTCTCTTCTCCCTAGTAGTTATTATTATTCAAGGTGCGTGTATTTGTAGATCTTTAATAATTGTTTTGCAAGTGTAGTATCATATTTTAGGAAAATTTTTGGATTGAAATACATGTTTTTATGAGTTTTATTATGAACTGCATCTGTTTATAGAACATGTTTGAATGTTTATAAATTTTATTTATGAACTTTGAATTATGTCTTACTTTATAAAGTTTGATCTTTGAATTTATATTCAAATATTTTAGAAGGAGTTTGATCTTTTGATTCATGTTTATATATTTAAAAAGGAGTGTTTTTGAACTATTATTATTTTTCAAAGGTTAACCCTTGAGCAAGTTATTTTATTTATGCCTTTATATGGCTAAGTTTTATAAGAATTATTATTCTTTTTAAAGGAGGATTATTTCAGAAGGATTTTTATTAGATATATGATCTTTTATGATCACAATTATAAAGAGGCCACGGCTTGTTATTTATTAGCAAGAACGGTAGCTATTATATTATTTACCCATGTACTTTTTGTATAAGTCATGTGGACAAGGTAGTTCCCCTCGTAATAGACTCAGTAAGGAATACTAAACTTGGGGGGTGTGCACACTTTAGGCAAGGTACCTAGGCAAGGAAAAAGGATTTTTATCAAGGTTATATACTTTATATTATACAAGTATTAAGAGTTTATCAAATTATTTCAAGTATCAAGAAGTTTAATAGTATTTAAGTTTAGTAATAGTTTAATTTCCGCATATACATGTACTCAGTATTTTTACTGACACGCTTTTGTTTTGTTTTGTTTGTTTATGGCTTTGTCCCTGTGATGACCCTTTTGGTGAGCAGAATTTACAGGTTGATTGATGCATACTTCATATGGGGGAGCTAGTGAGGAATCATAATTAGTCAAGGAGTTGTTATTTTATTTCTTATTTCCATTGTTATATATTGTACAATAAAGTTTATATTATATAAAGAGAAGTTATTAGTTATTTCCGCTGCATTAGTTTAAGTTCAGTTAGTAGTTAGTATTAAAGCCTTTAACGTTATCACGTGGCAGTAATACCCCAAGTTTCTCAAGGAGTTTTGTATTAAATATATGTTTTCCAAAAGTGAGAAATTTGGGGGTGTTACACTGGGTATGTCACAGTTTATGCAGGAACCTTGTATTGGACATTGGGAATCGACACTTCGTGTGGTGCACTACTTAATGGGTACACCGGGTTAGTGAATTTTATTTATTATTTGTTGCTTGTGTGATTTAAAGTTGCAGGTATGGTGTGATTCTGATTGGGCAGCATGTCCTTTCACTCGTACGTCTTTGACAGGTTGGTCAGTGTTTTTACGTCAATCTCCATATCTTGGAAGACAAAGAAGCAACACACGGTGTCTCGCTCTTTGTCAGAGGCCGAATACCATTCCATGGCAGCAATCACTTGTGAATTAAAGTGGCTAAAAAGTTTGTTGTTTATCCTAGGTGTGCACCATCCTAAGGCAATCAAATGATTTCGTGATAATGAGAATGCACTTCACATAGCTAAAAATTCGGTGTTCCATGAATGCACCAAGCACATCGAAGTTCATTGTCACTTCGTCCACGATGCAATAATTGAAGGTTTGATCTCTCCGTCATATGTTCCTACGAAGTCACGAATCACAGATATTTTCACTAAAGGTCTTAGCAAAGTCGACATTGACTTCTACTTCAAACATATGGGTCCAATATCTGACATTTAAGCTAAGGGGATGAAGGTGTAAAGGCGACAGTTGAGTCGTCTCCTTCCAACGTCCTGAAGGAAACAACAAAAGTAAATGAGGTCGAGATGGTTGATGAGATTGTCGAGGTCTTAACTCCAAGTCACGGTGAAAAGGTGGATGTGATTGCGACAACTGCTGCAGTGCCTGAGGACGAGCCTACTAACGCGCGTGATCTAACCATATATTCCTTTAGTTATGCTTTAAACACTTGTCATTTGGTTAGTTTGAATATCTACCGTTACAACTATTTCCTTTGAAAAAATTGGGTCTCCTTAGGGGGAGATTATATATCTGGGAATTTTTATTATTTGTTGATGTCTATCATATGTGCGTTGTGACTTAAATCATTGTCCTTTTTCTGGCATCTATCGTTTGGTTTAGCACAAAAGCGTCATAAATCTATAAGTACCATGCTTCTCAGGCAGTGAGAAAATAGCTAACAAATATAGCAAAAACTTAGTTATGGGAGATAATCCTTCTCTAGCTAGTCTCTTAGCTGCTGAATATGTTTGTGACAAATATCAGATCCACTAGAAATGACATTAATTACCTTTACATATGAAGGCAACGCTGGGGGTTCCGCTATGGAGGGTTCTTGTCGCAAGACGACTTTCCTTTTGTCGCTTTGTAGATATTGCAAGTGTCCTGTGTTCATCATGAACACATCTTCTCACCTGAGTGCGATGCAATCTTTGGTCCTGCACCCATGGTCATGATGAAATTGACACAACCTTATTTGATCCTTTTTGGAGTCCATAAGATCACTTTTCGTGGCCATCGAACGGGGGTTTGATTTTGGTCAGAGCATTCACGACGCCTCCGACGTTAATGGAAAATCCATAAGATTTAACTTTAGGGTACGATTGGGAGTTTGTCTTGACATCAGAGATGGCAATGGGTAGGATATGGATCGGGTTTTCTAGGATCCAGATCCATATTTCAGGCAAAGATCCAATACCTACCCGGATCCATCGAGTAATAAGAATGAGGATCCAGATCTGTATGGATCCTACGAATCCGTATCCAAAAACGAATCATTTCCTATTTTCTTCAAATTGTCCTAATTTCCACAGTAATTAAAGTTTTTAAGCAATAAAGTAATCTATTATCAACCAAAAATTCATTTAATTTTTGAAAAATAACCATTGCAACTGTTTACAACTTTTCAATAACCTTTATTACACGTCCCAGTCATTCCATCAATATAGGCGAAAACCTTGGTAAATATCAACAACTCTTGACTATGTCGGACCTTATTTATTTACTTCATTAAACACACTTCCTTGCTGACTTAGTCTCCCACAAATATTGCCCATCAGTTGTGAACTTAGTCTATACCACCTGCAATAGTCATCTGTTCTGGCCGAATTGCTGAATGTTATCTTAGTCTAGACCTGCATAGAAAATCGGCCATAACAAGTATATTACCTAACGTTATTTTATAGTAAAAATAATATAGTGGTTTACCGCGTCAGGTTGCTTATTCATGTAACAATGACTCGAAGGTATATATATATCATAACAACCTTGAGCGGTTGAGCCTAAAGAAACTATACATGCATAAGCCCACAAACAACGATTTACAAGTTTAAGTACATGTAAATATGGAACTAATTGATATTTACATTATATAGTCTGATAATAGTTATTAAAAGTTTTATACTTGTCATATACCATTGAAAGCCTGTACAATAATTTCTAACTATTGTAAAACTTTCACTTTCTAATACCATGCTTAGAAAAAAAAAGAAAATAATCCACCACATTGTATTGCATTTGCTCTAATCTGGCCTGTAGGCTGATCATAAAGAACATATTTTCATGTCAAATTTTCTCAATCATTACTGAAAATCATTTTGTCTTGTCATCAATTATAAGGCACCCTTGGTAAATCATACGATAATTGGTGCTTCATGTTTTGTCTAACATAATAATATCATTAAGATCTTGACATGAGTCTATGGAGCCGAAAAGATTACGGAGACCAAGATGCTATTAATTATTCAACATGGTGCTATTATTCTTATAATTTGAAGCATCGATGCTTCACCTGGTCCCATGAAGAGATTTTGCGGTCTTCAATGTGGGTGGTCCAGATTTAAAGTAATTTTCTTTGATAACTTATCTTCTTACCTTATTTTATTCATATTCTTCTTATTTATGAAAGTATTTAAAAACAAAACACTTGAAGCACTAAAGTTTTTAAGTGCTTAGCTTTGAAAAAAACTTAAATGGAATCTGTGTAAACTAATTTAGTGTGCACCGGATTGATAATTGATATTAACTTCATATAGTAACTTTTATGGAGATATACTGTACTTATATACAATATAGTGGATTTCATTAATTGAAAACATATAATGATATTGTATGCAATAATGAAGGATTTAATTTTAATATAATGTTTTGACATGTAGCAAGATGTAGGTTGTGTAGTATATTTCGTGACACATAACATATAGAAAGATGTAACTTCTGCATGATATAGTTACTGTATAAATGATATAGTGAGTTTCTGCATGATATAGTGAGTGTCCGAATGACAGTGCATTATGTAAACTCTGCATGATATAGTATGTTTCTAAATGATATAGTGAGTTTATTCATGATATAGTGGGATTATTCATGATATAGTGGGTTTCTGAATTATATAGTGGATGGTTTAAAAATGCAGTTTCTGCATGATATAATATATTTGTGAATGAGACGGTGAGTTTCTATATGATATAGTGAGTTTCTACATGCATGATGTAGTGGGTTATTGAAGGATATAGTGGATTGTTCAGAAATGATACGTGCTTTTGACTTGGTGCACACTAATATTAACGCAAACCTGATACACGCAAATCAAATTACTTGTCTTTATGTAGTTGAAAAATATTGGGTTGATAGGGCCCTTAAGATAAGCCATATTATATATAAATGGACTAACACAAAAGTCCATTTGTAGAAACTCTTATTTTAAGTCATGTATATGCAGGGCCGGCTATGGGCCTGTGCAAGCAGACCCATAGCACAGGGCCTCGGATTTTTTGGGGCCCCGCATTCTACAGCCTATTCATTAATTTCCTTGTTTTTCTCTCTATCTTACTAATAGGTGTCTTGTACTTTCCTTATTTTCCATTAGATTTTCAAGGCTACATATAAACTTTTGATCTTCCCTTCCCCTGATTACTCTTTCTATCTTAGAATTCCACAAAATCAATGGTAATTCCGAATTAATTCTTGTTTTTCTTATTTATTAATTAATTTTCTCTCATAACCAAAGTTCCAGTTCACCATCTCACCTTCCTCTCTTTTTCTTTTTTTTTATCCGAATCTCACCTTCCTCTCTGAATTAACAGCCACTGTAAATACATTTTCCTCAATTGATTATTTCGTTATCGATTAAGAATCTAAGATTACAGTTATCGATTATTTTGTTTTGGGACAAAAAAAACAAATTCATTTGGGAAAAGGAGTAATGAGTGCTGTTGTGAAGATTTGAAGAATTTTCTCCGCAAGCGGCTGCCAAACAACTAACAAGTGGAATCTATAAGTTCATAAGATTGTTTTCTTTTTGCTAATCTTATTTTTTAGATTACTAATGTTATTTTTTGTAGTTGTCAAACATATAGGATATGTTTAGATATACTGAATTTTTGTTAGTCGTGCTGCTTTCTATAATTTTTTTTTTGTGTGTGTATTGAATCAGAATGGTAAAATTTCATTTATAAGCTAACATATCTTAACAGCTTGTTGTAGGTTAGACTTAGACACTTAGTTAACTGTAACCAATTGTTTGTTTTATATTATCATCCCTTTTCTTCTCTTATATTTATATTGCTGAGTTATCTATTAAAAAAAGTGTTCAGATAGTTTCTTTTAAAAAAAAAGTGTTCAGATAGTTAGATAACTGATTATAATTGCATAGTTTTCTTTTTCTTTTCAAAAAAAGCATGTATTAATGGCTAATCTAACTATTATGAGAAGAATTATGATTAAGGTTAAAATTACGAAGAGAAATGTTAGCTGAAGAAAAAATGGCACCTATTGATAGTTGATACTAAGGGCCTAATTTTTCATATTAGAACAGGGCCTCTAAAGTATTTAAGACGGCCCTGTGTATATGCATACAAAACATTACACCACTAGTTTCAAATCCACAAGCTCAAGTTTGAAAATATTATGCATATTTTACATAATTTAATCAAAAATAACATATAATTAATCACAATTTGTAAGAAAGAAATTTAACCGTAAGACTTTTTCCACGGAAATATAATATTAATTAATAAGAATAAAAGTTGAATAATGTTCTTAATTCCTTTTCCATCTAGATAGAAATAAAGAATTTCAAATTGTCTTTGACACACATATTATTTAAGGAAAATATCAAAGTATTTGTAGATACTAGGTTCGTTACCAGTTCATGACAATAATTTAATAATGTACGGGGAATAATCCTAACTTTCCTTTTCATGATATGGTACGAAAATAGTGCATAATTAGACATGAAAACCACTAACGATGGCATATTAAGGAAATATACCCACCACTAATTGGCAGCTGTACAAACTACCCCTTACGCTGGTTTTAAGGACCAACTAGATTTCATTTTCATTAGTGCAGACGTGCAGTACAAAATTATACATTTATTAAAGTCAAAATTAAATCAGACAAGATGACGCTTATGTTTGTTATGAAATTGCAACCAAGCCACAAATCTCTTCTCTCATTGGGCTGTGAAAAAAGTAGAGTTTCATATATAGAATACTATGCAGTTCTTTGACAAATTGCATGACAAAGTAGTTGATGATAAGTAAAAGGTAAGATTCATTCTTATAGCACGATTACTAGATATCGTATCTATTTTTCCTTCTAGAATAATACTGATATGATAGCAGTCAATAGTAGGAGTACATGTTATGGTGATAGCGAGAGGAGTAAAACCAATTGAAGATATTGTAAACAAGTACGGCAAAAAGTGTTGCATCCAATTCGCATTACATTACACCTTTTAAACTCAAAATTTGCTCAAAAGAAGGTTTCTTTCTTATTCAAACTGAAAATGAATCACATTCAAGCCAAGAAACTATACCAAATGATATATCTCAAAAAATATATATGAATATGGTCAAAATTAATTCAAATAAATTATTGTTTTCCAGCTTTAATGCTTTCTACATTACAAGCTTCTATCTCCGGAAAAAACTGGGGCCCTCGACCATTCCGTTTCCTGAATTGTTGGATCTCACATCCAATTTTTCTCAAGCTTGTTAAAAACTCGTGGCTATCCTCACCTTCCCTCCCTATACACGAAAAACTCAAAGCCCTGAAAATATCCTTGAAGGAGTGGAATGCCAAAGATTTCGGCCATATTGATACGAAAATAGCCCAACTTGAATCAACCATACACTCACTCGACACAGCCGCAAATGTTAGACCCCTTGATGATAATGAAATCATGGAGAGAAAGTCTGCCCAGGTTCAACTATGGGAATGGTCAAAAAAGAATGAGATATTGTGGGCCCAAAAATCCCGAATATCATGGCTCAAGGCAGGTGACAAAAACACTAGATTTTTTCATACAATAGCCTCTATCAGAAAGAGGAGAAACTCCATAGAATCCATAGTACACAAGGGCGAATTAATGAAATCACCTGACGAAATAAAAAATGCAGCCACTGACTACTTCCATGAAATTTTCTCAGAAGAGTTCCATGATAGACCTACTTTTGACAACCTAAACTTCAAAACACTAAACCATGACCAAGCCTCAAAACTCATCTCACCCTTCTCCAACAGCGAAATTGATGAAGCCGTCTCCTCCTGTGCCGCGGATAAGGCACCGGGCCCGGACGTGTTCAATTTCCGCTTTATAAAATCTTCATGGGAGATAATAAAACCAGATGTGTATAAGGTTGTAAAGGAATTTTGGTCTTCTTCCAAACTTCCGGTTGGCAGTAACGCCGCTTTCATCGCATTAATCCCCAAATCAGAACTTCCGGAAAGCTTCAAAGACTTTCGTCCTATAAGTATGGTGGGGTGCTGGTATAAAATCATCACGAAAATACTTGCGAAAAGGATGCAATCAATCATGGATGTGATTATCAGCCCTTTTCAATCATCTTTTGTCAAAGGGCGTCAAATACTTGACGGAGCCTTAGTGGCGGCCGAGATTATAGACTCTTGCAAAAAGAAAAAAACCAAAGCTGTGATCCTCAAACTTGATTTCAATAAAGCCTTTGACAGTGTCTCATGGTCCTTTCTACAACGGGCTCTCTCTCAAATGGGTTTTCCAAAAAAATGGCTCAACTGGATTCTCTCTTGTGTCTCATCTGCAACAGCGTCAATACTGATTAATGGCTCCCCATCAAGCCCAATCAAACTTCAAAGAGGGTTTAGGCAAGGTGACCCCTTATCCCCCTTTTTATTTGATGTTATAGTTGAAGTGCTTCATCTAATAATTGAAAAATGCACCTCCATGGAGCTATGGAGTGGCATTGAAGCATCTATAGGGGGGCCGAAAATTTCACACTTACAATACGCAGATGATATTATCATGTTTTGCCCCCCTAACATGAATTTTCTACAAAACATCAAGAAATCACTGATTTTATTCCATCTTTCCTCCGGACTAAAGGTAAATTTTCATAAGAGTTCAATCATGGGAATAAATGTCTCTAACGATTGGCTTGATTGTGCAGCAAATAACTTATTTTGTAAAAAGGGCACCATTCCTTTCACCTATCTTGGCTTACCAATAGGTGGGAATTCATCCCGATTGAGTTTATGGGATCCCATTCTACAAAGGATGGAAAAGAAACTAGCATCATGGCGAGGCAAGCTTCTCTCGATTGGGGGGAGGCTCACACTTTTGAAGGCATCACTTTCAAATTTGCCACTATACTTCATGTCGATCTTCCCAATTCCCCAAGGTATTATTGAAAAAATATCAAAACTTCAGAGAAAATTCCTGTGTAGCGGATCTATGGATAAAAACGGCATGAGTTTGATAAACTGGGAAGCTGTACAATTACCAAGATCTTTAGGAGGCTTATCTATGGGCAATCTGAAGCACAGAAACTTGGCACTATTATACAAATGGGTTTGGCGTTTTTTTGCTGAGCCCAATTCACTATGGAGGAACGTAATTCATGCCAAGTACAAATATCCCGGGTGTATGACAGCTATGGACCTGAGTATTCCAAGACAAGGTGGGCCTTGGAAATCACTTTGCGCCGCAATCCTCAATAACCCAGACGCAAATCAGCTTGCTTTACATGGGCCGAGAAAAAAACTGGGAAACGGTATTAATACACTCTTCTGGCATGAAACCTGGTTGGGCCCAACACCTTTAAAGCTTCTCATGCCAAGAGTTTTTTCAATCGCAATCCATAAACAAGCCAGAGTCCATTCTCTTGGCTTTTGGGAAGGAAAATCATGGGTATGGAATTTAAACTGGGTCAGACCCCTCCGACCTCATGACACTGAGGAATACAAAACCCTTCAAAACCTTCTAAAAAATGTATGCATCTCAATGGAAGATGATGACGAATTAATATGGTCCTACTGCAAATCTGGATTTTTCTCGATCAAGTCCTTTACCACCGAACTTGCAAAAAACAACATAGCAAATCATCAGGAGGGTTTGAGACACATATGGCGGGGATTGGTCCCCCCACGCATTGAAGTTTTCACATGGCTGGCATGCCTTGGTAAATTAAACACAAGAGCGAAACTTGCAAGAATAAACGTTATCCCTGCTGCCGAAGACTGCTGCCCCTTATGCAATAATGCTTCCGAAACAGTAGATCACCTCCTCCTTCATTGCAATTATTCTTGGCAGGTATGGTGTTGGTGGATAAACCTTTGGGGCGTTTCATGGACAACCCCCCCCCCCCTTTAATGGCAAATTTTAAACAATGGGCAATACCTCGAGCAGACCCTTTTTTCAAAAAAGTGTGGTTAGCAGTTTTTTACATTATTATCTGGTCGCTATGGAAAGAACGCAATGGCAGAATCTTCAATAACATTCAATTCACTGTAGAAAAAACCTGCTATATGATCCTCACAAGGTTGGGATGGTGGATTAAGGGATGGAGGGATCCCTTCCCCTACTCGTGTGAGGATATAATCAGAAACCCCGCATGCCTTAGAAACTGCATCACGAAGATCTCATCTCGAGAGGCAACAATCAAACCTAACTCCTCATGGTCCCCTCCTCCTCCGAATCTGCTCAAGTGGAATGTTGACGCCTCACTGAATAATAGGGATATGAATTCTGCAATTGGTGGAGTTTTACGGAATGAGAAAGGTGATTTTCTTTGCCTCTTCTCAGCACCTGCCCCCCTAATGGAAATCAACAATGCCGAAGTCCTGGCAATTTTCCGAGCCATTCAAATCACTTCAAGCAGCGAAACCCGCCTCCCATGTCAAGACTTCATAATAGAGTCGGATTCCCTCAATGCAGTAACGTGGTGTAACTCCCCCAATAGTGGCCCATGGAACCTGAATTTTCAGCTCAACTATATCAGGAACGCAATGAAAGGTTCCCCATCCTTCACAATAATTCACCATGTCCGAGACGCAAATCACGTAGCCGATGCGTTAGCTAAACAAGGGTTAAGAAGGCGAGATGAATTTTTGGCATGGATGTAATATGATGCAAAACCATTGTAATCTATTGATGAAAGTATGATTAGGGGGAAACATGAAAGAATGTAGATGAATCACTTATTGTAACCTCATCTTTCAAAGCTATAAAAATACAAAACTTATAAAAAAAAAACAGTGGCGGATTTAGGATTTTTTTTTTTTGGGTGTTTTTTTCGACTAAATTAAACTGAATGGAACTGAAGTAAATGAAAACGAACTACATTGAAGTGAATGGTGTGTGTGTGTGTGCGTGCGTGCGTGTGTGTGTGTGTGTATATATATAATATTATATATAATATATATATATATAATATATATATATATATATATATATATGTGGTTGTGAGAAGAAAATAAAAGAATATACTACAAGGTGACTCTTTTTCACCTTTTTTTTAAACTTATCGAAAATTATTAAAATTTGTATGAATTTGTCTAAACTTGTTTGGAACTTAGTAAAGCTTATTTTATAAATTTGAGAAATTAAGCAGAGCATGCGGACAAAATAAAAGATAATCTGCTACAAGGGGATTTGAATCCTTCACCTACCATTTCATCAAACACAAATAAAACCAACTCCGCCATATAATTGTTTTTTCAGCTACTCAAGTATTCCTCTCAAAATAATAAAACCCATTGAAGTATCTTATAATTAGATGGACTTTTTATTTGGGGGGGGAGGGGGGAGAGGCCCGTGTAAGCCCTCTTTGGATCCGCCCCTGATATCAAATGTTTAGGGAAACTAAAGTCTAAACTTATAATTTGGGCCTACCATATAACAAAGAAAATACTATTATTAAAAACCAAAAATTATAGTACTAGCTAATAAGAAGAAAAACTAAATTTGGTATTTTACTTCATAATGTGTAAAAATCAACTCAACCAAATTGAAAATTTCTTGCTCGAGGACGGGAAGACGAAGAGTCGCTTAATCCAAACCGTGAATTTTTTTATAAATACGCTTTGGGTGACCTCCGCTCCTAATTTCACATCACTCTTCATTTGCTCTTCACATTCATAAAGGACTTTCTCTCTTTAGAGTGAATTTCTGCTTCTTGGCGAACTTAATCGTATCATTAATTACGGTTTTGCGTACTCCTGGATATCAATTATACACTTTCCTCAACTTCCTGCTTCCAGGTTATTTCCATAAAATTAAATCTTTCCCTTTTTTCATACCGTCTTAAGTAATAAGCATGTCTTCAAATTTTGATTCACAAAATATATCTGGAAGCCCTTCCACTATGACCGATAGTGATTTTAATTCCGATAGTACCAATCCTAGCCCTGTAGTCTCCGCTAGCTCAGTGATAATAGAAAATGCTAGAGAACGTAGGACCAACAGCCATAATGGTTGTAGTACATCTGGAAGAAATGATGAGGAACTGGCATTGCGTGCCTCTCCTCTAGGAGCAGTAGTGGCGCTTGGTGACGCTTTAGGGTTGCCGATTTTTGGCCAATATGGGACTATGATGGGGATTGTCGAGCGCTCCTCTGTGCTATTCCCATAAATCGATATTAAATCCAATCAACTCATGTAATGCTCAGTCACATAAACTTGTTAGTCTTTAATATATTTCCCCCTTTAACAAAAAAAGGTTTAAAAACATGCAAAGTACTTTGTGTACAACTGAAAGAAAATGGAAGAAGTATATACACTTAGACATCATTTCTTATATTATGATTTCAGATCACCTTGTTTAAGGAACGCTCAACTCATAAACAACATGAAAATACATCATTCCATGTGGACATGGCGAGGCGAGAGCTTTACAAAAGAACATTTGATTTTAGGAAATGCCAATCTTGGGGAGAGAATAAGTTGGTTAGTGAATGATAATATTCTATCAGTGAATAGTGCTAAAAAAGCAAATGGTGCATCCAAATAGTAATAGAGGTACTAATACGGAAGAAATATGCCAAGCTAACTAACATAACGTTTTTGAAGTGATGCTCACTCAAAACCAATGTGCCTATTCTATGGCACCTCTAGCTGCATATATATATACTTGTATGCATATATATGGTGTACCTACCATTTAAGATCTACAGTCACCTATATGCTATATCTCCAATAATCCAAGGCAGAAATAGTTTGTAACTGTTTGTAGTCAAAATTCAAAACTATTAAATTGGGTATGCGAAGAACTATGAGTGGCAATCTTGGGGAATAGCTCATTTGTTTGCTGATAGTGGTTATATATTTTTACTGGAATGTTACCAGGCTCCCTCTTTTTTTCACCGATTCATGCGTTGGACTTAATACTTAGCTAGGTTATTATGGTTGTTCTTCTGATTTTCTAATGGATTGTACAAGTGTTACTTCACCAGTGGTTGAGTTTATTCACTCGGCATGCGAAAGTCCATGTCGGATTATGAGAAAACACATGATTGCAGCTAACACAATGCTAAGCTCTTTGACACCAGTGCAAGAAGGCGGATATTGACTAGGAAAGAGCGGGTAGCTCCCGAACACTACCTAGTCGCGAGTCAATCCGACTAGTGGCTGACCTTGTAGTCTCGAGAAGGGGGCATCCCCGAAAAACGGGACTTTCGCATGCCGAGTGAATAAACTCATCCACTTTTGCAAGTGTGAAATAAAGGGAAAAAAAGATATTTGGCAACTAAAATAGCTTATACTTCTCAGGTACGATAACCAGGGAGTCACACTCACAGTTTGTGGAAGAACTTCTTGAAGGTTAAATTATTAGTCTCTCTTTTGTTGCTAGAAGACACATCTTGCGCATATTATATGTTAAATTGTGTAGATGTATCATGTATACAATTACACAAAACTATACTTCGTCTCAACAGAATTTATAGAGAATATTTTCCATAATCTCAGTCATTATGACAAAGCGAATTCAAAAGATTACTATCTAGATAGTCATGCGGCCGGATCAGTTAAAGGAGAACTGCAGTTGCTTGATAATCTGCGTCATGTAGACTGTTTTCGCTTTTTTAGCATCTAGCTAAATCTGCTATCCAAATCTTTAACTTGCTTGAGAATATATTTAAAATAGACAAATTTTATATGAAGTAGCACCATAATACTATGGGCTATGGGCTATGGGCAATGGGATATGGACTTAGGATATGGACTATGGCAATCCAAACACTACAACTACTTATATATGAACAACAAACTAATAGAAAAAGAAAAATTAAACTGGGTGGGGGATTTGGGCTAAGTTTATCTGAGAATCACTTTTACAGTGAGAACCACTCATTTTTCCTCATTTTACGACGATTTGATCATTTCATAACATTTTTGCTCATTTTTTGTTTCATTTATTTTATGGTTTTGCTCATTTAACAATTTTATGCTCATTTATCAATGTTTTTGCTCACTTTACGTTTTGTTGATTTTACTTTTTTTCTCATTTAACTTATTTATGCTCATATTACATTTTTCTTCTTTTAAATTTTTGTTCATTTTACGTTTTTGATAACTTAATATTTTCTACTCATTTTATGTTTCTGCTCATTTGTTACTTTTTTTTATGCTCATTTTAGAAAGTTTTTACTTATTTTAAGTGGTTCTCACTAGAACCCAATCATATATATATATATATATATATATATATATATATATATATATATATATATTGCAAGAAATAAGGATGACAAATGAAGTATCAAAAAAAGGTAATTTTGCATATGTCGGTGATTAGCACTAATTATTACTATAAGATTACAATATATCAATGATAAATTTAACATGTAAGCTGATTCATTTTTAATTATCACATCACAAGTACATATTGATTTGAAATACATGAAATTATCAAAAGTAAATATGTATTTTAAAAATACGAAAATAAAGGTTTTTTCATAGAAGAATTACCAGAAACCAGCATCTTTCAATTTAAAATTAAAGTTTATAAAGGATTCTAAATGTATTGTGTCAGTAGTTAATATTGAGTGCTAAGACGCAAAAATTCAAGAGCATACAAGAACCACTTCACTAAAATAACAAAAAGAACTGGCATATTAATTAATGTCTCTAGTAGCCAAGATAGTAAAGAACCAAAGATAAGCCCAAATAATGTAAAACATACGATGATCCAAACCAGCAAACATGTAGTCATCTAGACTTTAGCACGGGGCAACATAGCGTAACTCGAAGAATAAGCCCAAAGGTTGTGAAAGAAAGTATCCCACAAAGGAAGGGGTACAAACTACTAAACTAAATGTACATAATAATAACTTAATAACCAGGTTAACCACATTTGCTTCCCCCAATCAATGTCATCTATTTTAGTTGGTAAATTTTTTTTAATGTAGTATAATACCTAAGACTTTAGTTACAAATCACATCACTTCACTTAGTCATTCTCTAATATCACAAAAAAACAATAACAGATAAACATTCGTTCACCTTAAATCTTGGACAATACACCACACCTTCCAGTTGAAAACTTGAAATTATGAATGTGCCGAAATATTTTAGGTTTTATTTGGTCTTCATAAACTAAATATAATGTCTATTAAGGTATATACTAGCTATACATCTACAACACGTAGTAAAAAACATTATTTATTTTCAATTTTAGTGTTCAATATTCTATTATTCGTATTTGAAATTGAACTTCTTCATATGAAGTCGTATATCATAATAATTTTTATATACAAAGGATTTGAAACCAAGATATTATATATCTTTTTGTTTATATTATCCCTCTTATCACACGAAGCATGAAAAATTATATCATAATGCACCAATCTCGTAAATCAATAATACCACAAAGGACTGCGATTATAACATAAATAGATATAAGCTCATAATATGTGCAAAGATCATCTTTCTCCTAACCTAGAATTTAGAGCATTAGTACTTAAAGATTACTAGCATCCTCTCATATATTGTAATTTACCATCTACCATATCATAATATATATGGAGTTAGGTTCTATGAATCTACTTCTCATATAAAAGCATGTGAATAGATGCCAATAGATGCCCACACACAACTTTTGAAGCTTCTCGATCATTCTAGAGTTGAGGACATCCTCCCCCTTTAAGCCACATTTTCTTGTTTTTTCTTCCGTCTAATGTCTCGCTTGCATGTTTCTTTGTCATCCTTTTTTCTTCAACGAAGGTCCACATTCACAATACCAATATTGGAACCTCTTTCTAATGATGCTATCCCTTGCACTAGAACCCCATTTTCACCCAATCCCATAGCCTTATTATATTTCAATTAAAAATCATTAAAGTGCAGTATCTACTGATTTACTTCCTCCGATCTTTATTAGTTTATCCTTTTCTTTTGAACAAAGTTTTAGGAGAAATAATAATGTTGTGGGTCGTAAAAAGAATGAGAAACTATTATTTTATATTAAAGTTGAATGTATGTGATGAAAAGCTAGTGGTCACATTCCAAAAATAGAAACAAAAAAAAGAAGTAAATTAATAAAAGACGTCTCAAAAAGAAATACGGGTAAACTAATAAAGACCGGAGAGAGTATAAGGTTGTAGAGGATATTTCTACTGACCCTCCACGTCCAATCCTTAGCCACCATATCACCATATTATCCAAATCTACAGATTCCTTGTTTAAACCTACACAATCCCCTTCATCCATGTACTTGAACAAGGCAAATATTAACTACAATAATCTCCTCCCTTTCTACTGTTTGATCAAGGGCCCAAATTAATATCTTCGAACTTGCATCAATGTTATGCTGTCTGGCCAAATATTTACAAATTATGAATATGGCATCATCATAATTCATACCATACCAATTGGAATTTTAGTAGCCAATTAACATCAAATCCACATTTAACATATAGATGATGAACATGCAATAACATATTCATGCTTCAAAATATTGGATCTATTATCTAGCATCATCATTGCATGCCGATTGTAATATCTTTATTATACTGCTATCTATTACACTTTCTACTTTGTCATTCAATAAATACTAATATTACATGATTACTATTGTATATATGTTGTCTATTACAATTTGATTAGATGATATCTCGAGGGGGTATAAATTCAAGGGTTAAAATATATAATGGGTACTCAGCATTGAGCAATCCACCACATGATCACAATGAGAAAAGACTCAATTGGTCTTAACTTCAAATATTCAATTTTAATTTTCTGGCTAATCTTCAATTCTCTAATATGACTATAGTTCTTTTCTCTATTTTTCAGCTAGCTAGAGAACTCGATTTCTTCCATCTTATCACCCTCTCATCTTGCACGTAGAGGAATTAATATATTTCAAGATTTTTTTTTTTTTTACATCACGCGAAAATTTGCATTAATTAATTAAGGAAGTGCAAACTTAGAAGCATCAAAACTAATGACGAAAATAAAAAGAACATTAACATGAGCTTGACTAGCGCCTACAACCTTGTTCAAAAGAAACTTACTCGAAGGAACAAACCATTATACTATCGTACCAGTCCGACGTTTTCTACAGGATATGAAGCAAACTACTTCGAGAACTTCCCTTGGGCGCTTGTTGTTAGAGATGACCTTGGTTTTAGCACTCATCATATTCATATCCAATTTACCTGCAAATTTATACACATTACTGTCGTTTTTAGCATAAGCAATATATTTGCTTAATATACGCATTCTCTCTATATCAAATTTTGGGGTTTTGCTAAATACCGCCCTAAAATTTCCAGTGAACATCCTGTATTTTAGTATTTGTATACATGGGTTGTATTTCCCTCCCTACATCTCTTTCATCCGCAATAACTCTGGTAATTATTCCGGGTAACTTTCCCCATCAAGAACTCCGGTAATTTTTCCGGCTAACTTTCCTGCAACAATAACTCCTGCGACTTTTGCGGCCACATTATTGCATTATTAATATTATAATGAAATTTTATAATTCTTTCAATACACAAAATCGAACTATATTCTTTTAATACACAGGTTTGGGCACCTAATTTAGGCGCATGTACATGTGGTTGGGCGCCTAATTTAGGCGCCTGACCACAGGTTTGGGCACCTAATTTAGGTGCATGGGCACTTTTTTTTTAAGTCAATATAGTTTGATTTTGTGTATTAAAAGAATTATAAAATTTCATTATAATATTAATAATGCAATAATGTGGCCGGAAAAGTTATCGGAGTTATTGATGGGAGATTCTTGTTGATGAAAGAGATGTATGTAGTGAGAGAGTGAGGGAGAGTGAACGACAGTGGGGTGAGTGTTAAAGTATAAATACATATTTATGCATTTATACAGGGCGTTAGTAGGAAATTCCAAGACAGCATTTTGAGTTAATTTATACACATTTGCTCTACTACAATTTTGTTAGGTCCTTTCTCCTCGTTGGTTTATTGTGTTGTTTCCCCATCCCATCCCTTTGTTCTTTGGATTTCAGTCGAGTTCGGGCATCCCTCCCCCTTTCCCTCTGTCCTGGTTTCACGGTATTCCGGTTGGGCCTCACAGTCCCCTTTCCCCCTTAGTTCGCGTCGGGCCTCCCTATCCCCTTCCCCCTAGTTTCACGTCGGGCCTCCCTATCCCCTCCCCCTAGTTTGTATCGGGCTTCCCTAAGTGGGCTCCTCCTACGGTTGTTTATCAGTAGTTTCAATAAGTTTATCAGTATGTTTCTTAAAAGTTTAAGGGTCAATTGGTTGGATAAGGCATGGGCTTTCAACACAGTCAAATTTGTGGTCTTTTTGGAATTTGTGTTGTGGATACAGGTGAATCAAGTGGATTGTGCGTGTGGTCGGGGTGATGCACGTTTTTCATTGTTGGGTTTTTTGTTTTCCGGTTTTGCAAACCGGCGAAGTGTTCGAGAGCTCACTTTATCAGCTCTCTCTCTAGCTTGGCATTGATCTTTCTGATCTTTGCCTTGACAAAACAAATCTGCAGGCGGCACATCAGTTGTATCTGGTAGTTTTCAGCTCGCCCACACGACAGTGTTTCTACCTTATATTGGAGAAACCTGCAATACTCTCGAGCGAGAGTATCGAGTCACATAGGAATGTGACTCTTCTCAAGATCATGAGCCCAGAATCCCAAGCAATAACAGTTTGTTGGTATTGCTCATGCGACAAGGTATGACGCTCACCATTGGTTATTCGTCGTACGAATCGTGAACGACAATCGTTCTTCTCACCACATTCATCAGCGATCCACGTTTTACCTCCACTATCACTAACTTTGACCAGCTATGCCCTCCGTCATATACGACTCTTTTCCGTTTTTTGTTGGTTTTGTTTTCTATGTATTGTAAGAACTCTTACAGTTTCTTTAAGTTTGTTTGCTTGTTGTAGATGTAGTTGTATTAGTATTAGGTTGTGATTCCTCTTTTAATTAATGTACGATTTTTTGATGTTAAAAAGAAAAAATTGTTAAATAAGAACTGGAAGTTAATATAAGAACGGAAGGAGTAAAGCATTAGTTAGGCTGGCGAAAGAAGAATGAGACACGGATCGATCTGTGTGCAAAAAAAGAAATGGAGGCTTTATTTCCCATCTTTGATGATTTAAGCCAACAATCAAATTACAATCACACGCCAGCAGACCCCAACTAAGAACAAAAAAATGGACTTTCTTTCCCCCTCTATTATGGCACCATCACACATTCACAACTAAAATGCGTAAGCGTAATACAGCTAACCCAAATCAGATCAATAACGTACAAATTCAAATATGTCCGTCCAATTCTCTAAATTAACCAAGCACTACATATCTCACAACTGCAATTATATACTCAATAATTACACCAGCATATCTAACACCCATGATTGCATTTTATTTTTTTATTAGAAAAGATAATTGGTCGAATAACCAATTCTTACTAGTCTATTAATCTGCATAACATACTAGTTTACCGATTGGGTTACATTTGAATATAAGATTTGACCGCTTAAAAGACAACTGGCCTAAAAGTCCGGCCCATTGGGGGTGTTTGGTTCACTAGTTTTAGGTATGAGGTATGGGTTTGGAATGAACAAAACCCATACCTAGTGTTTGTTTAACTTATTTCTAAATTTTAAACCCATACCTCAAACGCATAAGGTATGGGGTTTAGAAACCCATGGGGGAGGTGGGTATGGCTCATACCTTACCTCTAGGTATCAAATAAAAGAAGATTTTTCATTCATAAATGAAACCAAACACAAGGTATTAAGTATCAAGTTTCAAACCCATACCACCTTGGTTTCATTCCTGATTCCAAACTCATACCATTATATGAACCAAACGCTTATTGGAATGATCATTCAAATCTTGAGCAAAGCCTTGGACTTCGGACTGTCACTTTACTAATCTACCAGACTACCACCTCTTCTTTTACTTTTATGTTTTATATGTACGTAGACAAATATTTGAAGATTTTTTTCGATAACGAAAAAAAAAAAGAATTAAAATTCTTTGTTAAGAGAAAAATAACTAAAGACTTTACATACTATATATGATTATATTCAACCATGATCATTTTACCCTTATTTCTTACAAAATGTCACTTGATATATATCAATAATACATGGCATGTTTATCCAGCAGATTAACTGGACTTCACGCGCAATTCATACTATCAATTCTAAGTCAATCAGATGAACAGCAGCCGAAATCATAATCAGACAACAAATAACGACTGACGTTTGACACTGACTTCTTATTTTATTTTAATTTTTAAATAAAGCCAAAAATTTCGGCTATAAAACGTGACTAAAACCGAAATTGGTCGTCGTTATTATGATGTTAATGAATGAGAGGTCTCAAAGAAAGGAGTAACGGGGTTGATTACTTGGATTAGAAAAAGAAAGAAGAAGTTGTTACAAATACAAACAGGAAAGCTGTCAAAAGCCACCAGGTTGGCTTCTTCTAATGGACAGCTGTTGACAAAATTAACTAAAGCCAACAGAGTTAAAAAAAATTTAGTATGTTTTTTTTAAAAAAAATTACAAAATATAAGCCGAGCTTTCAATAATTTACGGTTTTTTCACCAAGTACCCCCGAGTTTTCAAAAAATTCACCTGGTACCCTCCAAGTTTTCAAAATTCACAGGGTATCCCTAAATTTCAAACTAATACACGGGGTACCCTTAAATGCCCTTAATGACTAACGGCGTTAACCGCCGTTAGTCATTAACCCTAATTTTCTGCTTCAACCCTAATTAATCCCCTAATCTTAACCCTAATCCTAACCCTTACCCCTAACCCTAACACTAAACCCTAACACTAAACCTAACCCACCACCCCACCCACCCTCCCACCACCCCTGCCCCCTCCCCCACCCTCGCGCTGCCCTCCTCCCCACCCTCGCGCCCTCGCGCCACCCTCCTCTCCCACCCCCCGCAGCCCCTCCCCCACACTCGCGCCACCCTCCACCCCCTCTCAGTTCATTTCAGCAGTCCCCCCACCCCTCCCTCCCCATCGCGCGCCCCGCGACCTTCCCCCACCCCCGCGCCAACCACAGCACCCACCCTTCCATTTTCGAACCCCACCGCCTGCGCCCCCGCGCCGCCCGCAACCCCTTCTTCTTTTTCCCTCTGTTTTTTTCGATGTGGGGGGACTTTTTGTTTCGTGGAAATTGGAGGAGGGTTGTGCAACGAGGGTGGGGGAGGGGTGCGAAAATGGAAGCGAGGTGGTGTTGTGGTGGCGCGAGGGTGGGGGTGTGCTGTGGGGGTGCAGGTGTGGGGGAGGGGTGAGATTTCAGGGGCTGCGAAAATTGCATGGAGTGGGGGGAGGGAGGGTGGGGGTTGCGGTGGGGGTGGGGTGGGGTTGCGAGGGTGGGGGAGGGGGGCTGCTGGGGTGAGGGAGGGGCTGGGGCGGTGGGGTGGGGGTGGGACAGAGGGTAGGGGTGGTGGGAGGGTGGGGGAAGGGTGGTTAGGTTTAGGGTTTAGGGTTTAGGGTTAGGGTTAGGGTTAGGTTTAGAGGTTAATTAGAGTTGAGAACATAAAATTAGGGTTACAAACTAACGGCGGTTAACGCCGTTAGTCATTAAGGGCATTTAAGGGTACCCCGTGTATTAGTTTGAAACTTAGGGGTACCCTGTGAATTTTTAAAAACTTGGAGGTACCAGGTGAATTTTTTGAAAACCCGGGGGTACTTGGTGAAAAAATCGAATAATTTATTATGCAAAAATTATTAAAAGAAACGGTCTAATTTTAATATAAAAGTAGTCATAGTCATTAAATGGATTAAACTAGTCACTAAAAGAAATTAACCTAGTAATTATTGGGGTTACCATTGCCTAATTTTAATTTGAAAGTAGGCGGTCTCTTACAAGACAAACTCTTTATTATGATTCACCTCAAAAAGAATATTGTTTTATGAAACTATGATAACTTTTCTATTTTAAGAGGTGATTTCCTAATACTATTTCTTTTTTAAGTGAACACTTTGACTTTACACTAATCACATAACTTATTTTAACCATATTTTTATACTATATTCAATAAAAAATGATCATAAAAATAATGTTGGATCTGTTTCAATGAATATCTCCATAATATTTACTTTTTATAATTATTGCTTCATACATAATTAGAGATACTTGTGATCAAAGTTGTGATTTGACAAGCGTGAAAATCACATTTTTGGACTGGTTCAGAAACACAATATTATTGATAAATAATTTTTAACTTTTACAATAAATTGTTTTAAGTTCGCCTCATCTAGGACTTGTCAAGTTGCTTAATCTTTATATATATATATATATATATATATATATAAGTGAATTCATGTGAGAATACATACTTACATGAGAAATGAGAATGAAGTTTATGCGATATAACTCTTATGAATAAGTGATGTAACTCTAATGAAAAAGTGATTTAATTAAAAAAAATTGAATATTAGAAAAAAAATATTCAAAAAAATTTTTTATTTTTGGGCTCAAAATTTTTACACATGTATAACTCTAATGAACAAGTGTTTGTAACTCTAATCCAGTCGTGTGGTTGAGAATCTCATGTAAGGAGCATTCTCATCTGATGTTGCCCCTATATATATGTAGGTTTTTCTAACCTATGAACCTATTGTATAGGTTTGGCTATTTGTTTTTAGCTTTATTCAACAAAATTAATAGAAATGACATTTCTAATTAAAGATAACTTTTTCATAGTAGAAATTAAATACCATTTATGAGAATAATATCTTTAATTAACTACGTCATATATACTAATATTGTCGAATAAAGCTAAAATTAGATAGTTAAACCTATGAACTAGGTGCATAGGTTAGAAAACTGGTATTATATATATACTAGGTTTCTAAGTACGCGATGCGTGCGACTATAATTTTTTGATTCTAATATTTCGTAATGTCGAGTAGCTACTTGTATATGCACGCAATACATGAAGCGACAACTCACTATAATAGTTTGAGTTGATAATTTTTTCAATAAAGGCTATGTTTTGTTCAAATTAGTTCAAATTAGTTATTGATCTGACTTAATTATTTTCTATGTAATTAACTTACACAAATACATGAACCTTCTTAATATAGCATTGTTAACCTCAAGTGGGATTTCCATGTGTTTGTTAGACTTCTTTTTCGGTATGTCCCTCAAATTTTGGGGATTTATTCCTTGTGCAAAATGTTGGCATTATTCTTAAATAACTGAAAATATAAGCTTTGTTTTTAGAAAATGATTTACGCTCTTGAAAACATGTACTATGGTAACACATGAACCAATTTTTTTTTTTTTTAGGCAAACAATTAACCAAAAGACTCTCTCTAAACTCTCTGCCTTCTCTCTAAGAAAACAAAACACATATCTCATCTAACCCTAGGAACTCGCCGGAGATCCGACGCCGCGTAATTTTCGACGGGATCTCCGGCGAGTTCCACTTTAGTTTCCTCAGTTTTTAATTCTTTTATTTCTCTTCGCGTTTTTTTAGTCTAATTTCCCCTTAGGTCTTCCTTAATCCGGCGGGTTTGCTCTAGTGTTATTATGGCTGCCTCCGGCAAGGTCAGTCCATCGGGTCGCTTACCGATTGTCGGTCGTCGGTTTTAGGTGGTCATTTTCGATCGTTAGTCTTCGGCTTCCCCCTCCCCCATCCCCTGTTTCGTGGTCTAGTCAGTTAGGTCTGGGCTTCCCCTCCTCCTTCCCCGTGGTACCGGTTAGTGTGTCCCCCTCCCCTCCCCTGTTTAGTGTCTAACAGTATAGGTTGGGCTTCCCCTTCCCCCTCCCCTTTCTAGTGTTCGATCCTCCTTGGGCCTCCCTCCCCCCTCCCCCTAGTTTTCATCTTAGGTGTCCCCCTCCCCCTCCCCTGTTTAGTGTCTAACAGTATAGGTTGGGCTTCCCCTTCCCCCTCCCCTTTCTAGTGTTCGATCCTCCTTGGGCCTCCCCTCCCCCCTCCCCCTAGTTTTCATCTTAGGTGTCCCCCTCCCCCTAGTTAAAACAGTCAAGTTGTCACTAGGTGAAAAAAACGAAAGGGCTGCATTTTTCTAAATACGCAGCCCTTAATAGTAAAGGGCTGCGTTTTTTTAAAAAACGCATCCCTTTAAGTAATAAAGGGTTACGTTTTTAAAAAAAACGCAGCCCTTAATAGTTAAGGGCTGCGTTTTTTTTAAAAACGTAACCCTTTATTACTTAAAGGGATGCGTTTTTTTAAAAAGCGCAACCCTTTAAGTAATAAATGGCATGGCTGCGTTTTTTTAAAAATCGCAGCAAAAATAGAAGTGGTGTAGTATCATGTATAGCAAACTATTTATAATTTATATGTAATGTATATTCAAGTGAAATTGCAAGTTTTATGCCGTTGTGTGAAACATGTTAACCATGTTGGTTATATCATGTTTGTATGCATGATTGATACAAGCATATGGAATTAGGAAATTTATTTTATTAAAATACATGGGAGATTAATATACATATGGGAGATTATGTTGTTATTGTATCATTAATTGAATCATGTTATTTCCTTTGGATTATTTTATTTACTTTATGAGGATTGAGGGCCTTATTTAATAAGTTGGTTATTCACCTATAAATATTGGTTGATTGTTGACTTAAATCAACAAATAAATAAAGGTTATGGAACTAACAGTGGATCATTCTTGAATGGTTAGATCATCATATCTAATCCTAAAATAAAAATGAAAGTTTTACGGTTTTTTCACCAAATACCCCTGACAAAAAAATTTATTCACCAAATACCCCAGCTTTTTTCAAAATTCACCAGATACCCCTAACTTTAAAAAAAATTTACCAGATACCCCAAATTTTGAAAAAAATGACAAATAATGCCCTTAATGACTAACGGCGGTTAACTCCGTTAGTCATTAGAGTTAATTAACCCTAAAAAAACCTAAAAAACCCTAAAAACCCTAACTAATCTAACTCCCCCTCTCTCCCCTAACCCACCCACCCCCCACCCAGCCCCCTCCCCCACGCCGGCAACCCCCCACCCAGCCCCCCTCTCCCTCGCCGGCAACCCCCCTCCCCTTCGCGCCAAGTTTTCCGGCAGCTCCCCTTCCCTCACTCTCTTCGCGCCTCCCCTCCCCTCCTTCCTTCGCGCTCCTCTTTCCGGCAGCCCCCTCCCCCTCCCTCGCTCACTCTCGTCGCTCGTCGCGCGCGCCTCCCCTCCCCCTTCATCGCGCGCGCCTCCCTCCCCCTTCGTCGCGCCTCCCCTTCCCCTCCCTCACTCTCGCCGGCCGCCGCTGCTGCTGTTGTTTTCGCTGCGGTTGAATTCGCTGCCGGAAAGAGAACCGCGAAGGAAGGAGGGAGGGGGAGGGGAGGGGGCAAGCCGGAAAGGCGGCGTGAGGGGAGGGGCCGGCGAGGGGGAGGGGGGGAGGGGTGTGGCTGGGTTGGGTGGTGGATCTAGGGTTTGGGGGTTGGGGTTGGGTTAGTTAGGTTAATTAGATTAATTAAGTTAATTAGGTTAATTAGGGCTTAATTAAGGCTAATTAGATTGACTTAGGGCTAATTAAATTGACTAATGGCAAACTTGTAAATATAAGCTAACGGAGCACTAACGTCCGTTAATAGTAAGGATATATGGTGAATTTTTTTAAAAGTTAGGGGTATCTGGTGAATTTTGAAAAAAGCTGGGGTATTTGGTGAATAAATTTTTTTGTCAGGGGTATTTGGTGAAAAAACCGAAAGTTCTATGTATCCTTGATGATTATATTGTTGTCTTACTTTGTGAGTCATAACAACTAGATAATTTATTAATCAATTAAATTGTAAAGTGAATAGCACTAAACTTTAAACTTATCCACGTCTGAAGTGTTGAGCTAACCCATGACTTTCTTTGGGACCGGACCACCGTGTCCTAATTTATTTAAAAGTTCCTCGATATCGTTGATCATGAGAGCATAGAGTTGCGCCTGTACTTTGTCTTCTAAATTGAAGACTAGTTTGGTTTGGACAACTCTTTCCATTGCCTATTCAATCTAAATTAATTAACTTAATGGTTCAGTAAAGTTAGTTTGTCATATTATTATATTACTATTTAACTTTGCTTTAATGTTTATTTAAATATCATGTTAGGTTTTTTATTTATTTATTAACATTAGGACGTTCTCCCCTCACCCCATTATAATAATAAAAAATTATGGTGGGTGGTTGCGGCTCTCATGGGGGGGGGGGTCTGCTGTTGGGAAGTGCAGGAGATGGGGGCTGCTCATGGGAAGTGGGGGGGGGGGCGCTACTCGTCAGAGAGGGTTGCAATAGGGGTGGTGGTGGCAGGAGGTGCTAGAGTGAGGTAGCTGGTGGTGGTGGCAGGAGGTGAAGAAAAAAAATGTTATATATATGTAATTTCAACTTTTTTGGGCGGCGATTTTAAATAATTTTGGGGAGACGAATAGAAATTCACATGATAACAGGTAAATATTCAAGCATTTCACATGAAATTCTTTTCCTCCGGCAAGCCTGAAGACTAAAACCAGCCAGAATGAAGCCAAGATTCCAAAAAGATGAAAAAATGGGGAAATTCATACACAACTGTACTCAAACAGCAATGAAAGAACTTTACTGCAAATAACTATACCATCAGTGATCAGTAGATAGTACTGATTTCATATCAACATCAACAATAATAAAAGAATGAAAACAGTAACATTAGAACACCATTGACAATTTTGCATCATTCAAGGCATAATTGATATAAGTATATAACCTCAACAGGATTAGATACCCCATTTTAGTATAGTCTATATTATGCCAAATTTCCTTCTCACTTTCTCTCTTAACCAAGAAAACTATATCAGCCTTAACCATAACGATTGATCATAGAAACCGATCATCATTCATCGAAGCAAATTTAGATTGTTAGCAATAGCTCTCAAAACGAAAAAAGCAAATTCCAACAATCAGAATCCAAACATATTCAGCTCTATATTCTTCAAGATAACAAAACTGGATAGTAACAAGTTACAGAATCAAATGCCAATATTGATCAAGTGCCATATCAATTCATAGGTCATAGACCAACGATAAGTGTCACAATATCACTTGGATGGAAATTTAGCCATGAAATCGCGAAAAGAGAAGGCGAAAATTACACGAACAATGTGGAGCTTATTTTCTCCAGAGTGACTATGGCATAAAAATCAAAGTTCAAGAAACTGGTAAAAAGAAACAAAAACTATGAACTTAAAAAAAGCTAGAAGAAAATGGTATTGGTGAAAAATTCTACCCCATGTGTTGGTACTTGAAATTATTAAAATTTCTGTCTCTGTGCTACATGACAACAACTGTTGAAATTTTATCTCATGGTTACTAAAAACGGGGAAGAAAACCCAGAATTCAATGAGAAGAAGAAAATATTCATGTGAAAGTGAAGGGAGGAAACCCCAAAACCTCCTAAAACATTCAATTTGAATCTTGAGTAGTAAAATCAGAAATTAATTCCTCCCTGTATCCTCCCTCCACTACCAAAATGGAAATGAAGGGGAAAAAAAAAAAGCATCAAGATAATTACCCCATTAGCAAGACTTCCTCTAGCTGATGGACAAACCAACCCTTGCACCATCTATTTTTGGCGAAAGTCCCATTTGTGGATGAATAACTCAAATGGCACCCAACCCTATGATATCAATCAGCAACCCATCACCGCGCAATTATAAACAAAGCTTCCGGATTGCTTGGTACCAAGCAATTCCCAGTGCGGAGGACCTTCGCTAGGCTCCCAAGAGTTAACCTCGATGATACCTTCACCGTGGGCCCTTGGACCACCGATAACAATAAGTCGCTGTCCACATGCCCTAAAAGCGAGACCCCAACCGTTCATTGAGCCAGCTCTTTCAGGCAATCTTCCTACTGTGGCCCATTCCTTAGTTTCTTTATTGTACTTCTTCACCTCCATGTCAGCATAGTCAGCAGCATACAGCTCATTATTTACAACAGCCACAAGCGGAGGAGCCTCGGCTGCAGCAGGCATCTCATTCTCAGGGGCAGCCCCACGGTTTCCAGGAGACATGTTAGGAATCTCCCTCCAAGTTCTTGTGGTGAGATCAAACTCCTCACCGCAAGTTAAAACCCTAGCATCACTTCCCCCGATTCCACCAATTACGTAGAATTTTTCATCCATAAAAATTCCCGAGCACATCTTCCTTGGTTTAATCATGCTGGGAAGGGTGACCCATGTTTGATTCTCGGAATCATAAAGCTCCGCGGAACTAAGAATGTTTCCCTGCGAATCACAACCACCAGCTAAGATGGCTAACTCACCAAGACTAGCAGACCCAAACAAGCACCTAGGAGAATTCATACTCATACCAGACGACCACGAGTTTGTTAGTATGCTATATTTATAAATAACATGAGACATCAAATCCTTCCCGAAGACAAGGAGCTCAGTCCCAACAGCCAAAGACTCTTTATCAGAACACATGAAACATTCATTAGAATTCATCCTAGGCAATTGCATCCAACGCCGGCTAGCTGGATCAAACGCCACCCATTCAAGGAGACGGCAAGAGAAGTACACCCAATGTTCAATCACCTTCTGTTGCCGTCTCAGTCTATATATCTCACCATTCTTAACCAATTTGCGAAAGCTCCGGTTTAAAGAAGCAATCGAACCATAATCAGCCCTTGAACAACGGAGAAGACAATTAATGGTCATATCACGGCCTATAGAATTAATCAAGCAATCCATATCCGATTGCTCACTAGATTGATGCTGGTTTTCAGAGTGATCAACTACTTGGGATCGAGACACGATATGCCTATCGATTTGAGCTCTAGAAAGTTTCTCCTCAACATCAGAAACCTTAATTGTTTTCCTCAACCCGCCTTCCCCTTCACGATCAGGGTCCAAGCGGCGTTTGCCATTAGGTATCTCAACTTCAACTCGACAGGAGCTCATGTAAGCCCACTTAGTTTCTTGCTCACAGGAACTCGGTAACGCCCTCGAAACCAAGCAAGATCTCCCCTCCAACATCTCTAAGCTAATTCAAGCCCAATGAGGGCAACCAAATCAGATATTTGCCACAACCAAATCAATACCGATCCAATTTCAATCAAATCCAACAATTTTCTCACCCTCTTCAATCACAATTAATCAATCAATGAGATAATTGAAACTCCCAACTTTCCCCCAATTTAATTATATACCTATTCAATCAAATAGATTCATATCAAATTCAGATATATAAACCAATTTCTTTGAACATATCAAATGATGGAATAATACCAACAATAACATAACAGAATATATATATCTATAAGATGAATTAAAGAACATACCGATCTGAATCCCATCACCAGCGATCCAAAAAGCGCACAAAAACCAAATGTATTCGATTAATTTGCAAGTTGAAAGTATCAAAGTTTCTTCATTTCTTCATTCTTCAACTGAAGAAACTGAATTATCCTGTACCCAGAAGTTCAAAAACAATAAAAATCGTATCTTTCAGTTTATTTTTCCTTCTCTTTTTTCCCCTTTTCAGGAAAAAAAAATAGAATCAAAAAAATTCCAAGCAATAATCAAATTCCAACAAAAACCCACAAAAATTAAATGAAACCCAATACAAATAATCCAATTAATGAACAAAATCAACCCACAGATCTCTCAGCTTCAGATCAGAATATACCCAATTAAAAATTCAAAAACAAAAACCCTCTTTTTTGTAAAAAATAAATTAATTAATCTTTCAAACAAACAACAATTGGGTTAGATCTGCACACTTTGAGAGGAATAATCAATAAAAATTAACAAAAGAAAAGGGGGTAAAAGATTAGAAAGAAAGAGACGGGACTTACGAATTGGATAAAGAGAGAGAAACAGAGGAGAGAAGTTAATTTGATTGGGCAAACAATAAAAACCCAAAAAAAAAAAGTTAAAAAAAATATAATCTTTAATTAATCTCTCTTTCTCACACTTGTTCTTTCTTATAATTTGATTGGAGATGTGGAAGTTTTGAATATGTAAGCCCAAAAAAAATACACACCCAAGAAAGAAAGAAAGAAAAGAAAGCTCTAAACTTTCTCTCTCTTAACTCTTTAAATTTCTCTCTCTTCTCTATCTATCTTTTATACTATCTTCAACTCTTAGTTTTTATTTTGTTTGTTTGCTAAATTTCTTTTTTTTATTTTTTTTTGTGTTTGGTAAGTTTTCTCTCTCCTCTGTTTTTTCTTCAGTTTTTCAGTACTTGGGTGAGGAGGAGTTTTTTCTGCAACTGCTGGTAATGAAGAGAAAGAGAAAGAGAAAGAGAAGAAAGAAAAGAGAAGAGAGGGGAAGTTGGTTAATTTAAGTCGTCCTTTGGATTCTCTACTCTGCAAAATGCAACAATTTCATCTCTTTCTCTCTCTATTTCTTGTTGTTGTTGTTGTTCTTCTCTTTTCCTCGGCTTTGAGTTTTTTTTTGGGCTCTGTTTGGAAGCACATATCTTTTTAGCATAAGGGTCCCCCCCTTCCCACCCTTTATCTCCCTCTTCTTTATTTTTTGTGGGAGAATTTGTTAAAAAAATTTAAGCATTTTTTGTATAGTATATTAGTATGTCAATATTGTCAACACATTTGATAAAAGAAAATTATTAAAGGAAGAATCACAATTTAAGGGGTTTTTTTTTGTCGTTAGACAGCGATTAAGCGTATTGATATAGACAGAATTTGAGATTAGGTTTTAGTATAGCTCTTACAATACTTTATCAAGTTGGACGGCATCGATAGTGGGTTTTGCTATTTATATGCATTTTCCTACTTTTATGTATCCCTTTGTCTTCGAGCTTTGTCCAGTTCATATCAACTTTAATCATATTTTGTTTATACCAACAAGATGAGTGGTTTATTACATCAAACTGTAGTATATAAAATTGAAGTAATATACTAAAATCGTAAATATTATTATCTTGATATAGCTAATAAATGTAAGTCATGTGTTTTTTTTACATCGAGAAATCATACATTAACCAAAACACATAACAATGAAACAACAAAAGGAAAAAACTAAAAGCTAATAGTAGGGATCCTTGCTCGCGCACAAAAACATGCTAGATCATGTGCTTCATGCATGTGGGTCAGTGGGTGCAGTCGACCTTGATGAGTCTGCACCAATCAAAAGTTGTCCGAACGTTACAAATGTCTGCCAAAGTATGTCACATCGATATGTTATCGGGGCTTACATATTGTACTTAGAGAATCTATATATCTGAATCCGTGTATATGATGATAAGAGCATAAGAAGCGGCTATAGCACAAAGACACGCTATAACTTTCATTGAGATGGCTGACTGAGAAGCAATGTAAGAACTTTTTCCCAATTTGATATTCGAAAGTTGAGTTGTGCTATTCCATGCTATATCTCCAGTGACTATTTTGATGTCCCAAGATCCATCAATTTACATAATAAGGTATGAAGTCCCTTGTTTACCAAGATCGACAATGGTAAAGTCGGTGGAAAAAGAGCTAGGATCGATGTTGTGCACAATGTAATGTTGATGCCCCTGAAAGTAGATTGAATGTTGCTTCTTACTCTCCTCGATTTTATCCTGCAATATCTCAATCGATAGCAAAACGACATCGTCGAAAAACTTGATTATTTTTGGTACCCTAAGTAGCTTATAAAATTCCCACCAAATAAAGGTATACGAGACCTATTGGAACCATCTTCCTTTCTGGAAAAAGTATAATACCAATAAGCCATTGCTGAAAGCAACATGCAGGAATTTGTTGGAAATAAAGTGTCCATAATGCTTGCTCCCCAAGCTGCCGAAGCTAAAGGGCATAATCAAAATAGATGCTTAACAATCTTCTAGTGGCCTTAAGCATATGGGACAACAAAGAGTTTGTCGAATTCCCCTCATAAAGAGATCATTTGTGGTAGCTAGGTTGTTGTGCCAGAGTTTTCATAGAACAAGTTTTCATTTAGGCATGATGTTCAAACCTCTAGATGATGCGAAAAAACTATGTATGCACTGGTGTGGTCATGTTGTAGATTTCATGTTGCTTTTGCCCCAGTAAGGCATGATAATCTGATTCAGACGAGTACTCCTGCGAACAATCATAGGCCAGAATTGGACATCTTCGGTGGCATAGTTGCGAGGCAGCTCTAGTTCTCTTATCTGACGGGAACTATTTCGAACAAAGAAATGACTAATTTTGCGCACATCCCAACCCTGATTTGTTGGCAAGATCAAGCGACCACCTTGAGCCTTGCAACTTGAATCAATGGAATTTTATCCTTCAACATTGGGACATTGCCATTTATCCACTCATGGCTTGATGCAATGATGTTTTTTTCGTTGTCGACCTTCTAAGCACACATGGTTTGTAGATTATGCTCAACCATCAACAGGCCTTTAAGTCCCCAAGAGACATTTCGTCTACCTGACCGTAGACGTGGGAGCTACTGGCGAGGGTCCCTGGAGACTTTAGATAGTAGTAGTTGAGGGTTTTGATGTGTACGCCAAATCTTTTTCATTAGTGGTCGTTATTCACAATCTTGTGTTACGAATGCCTAATCCTCCCATATCCCTTGGGAGCTGAAGCTATCCCTTTTTCTTCTAATTAATGAATACCCATGCTAAGTGAATTTTCCCAAAAAATCGAACTAACATGCCATCAAGTTCATATAAAACAGAGGCGTGAATAGGAAACATAACCAATTGATGGAGAATGGAAGCAAATAAAATTGTATTGATATATAATGATCAATTCAGCCAGTTGAGAGAGATGGCGATGTGTTAATGACAAAATCTTTGTATAAATTATCCACAAAAGGGGGTGAATATATTTATAATTAAGTATACTATTCAGTGAGGTGAATAAGTCATAAGTTACGCATTTTAAATTTAATAATCCTATCCCATATTAATTGATACACATCTTATGTTCGTTTGTCTAATTATCTTTTTTTATTCCCATCGAAGTAGTGCACAAGTTTATTTTTGATTGTAAATTAAGAGCCAAACTCGTTACACTCCTATTTCGCTTATCAAGCGTCCAAGGAATTTATTAGAATGTTAAAAGTTAAATACATATCCATTTAATAACAATTAATTATCATAAGTAGTTTAATGGGATCACATTTCATATTGATATTTATAGTTCATGAAAATAATAAAACCAATAGAAGAAAATAAATAAATAAAAGTAGCATGAGCAAGAGCAGGTGTAGTTATAGCAATAGTTGTATATCAGTATTAACAATAATTATTTGAGGTGAATAAATCATAAGTCTAACATTTTAAATTTAATAATCCTTTTCTCCATATTAAATGATACACATCCTACTTTCCTTTGTCTAATTATCCCAAATTAATCAATACACTTTCTAAATGACATGACTCTGCCAATTTCAATATTATTTTGTCTCTCTTCATGCATGAGAAATCTAACAGTAATAAAGAAACATCACACACACTCTTATTTCAATAAATTGAGGCCCCATAACCTATAAACTATTTTTTTAAAAAAATCTCAATGCCAATTACAAACAATAAAATAAAGAATTCAAAAAAGTTCCTAAACTTTCTGTAAATTAAATTACATTGATTAATATGAAAGGCCTTGTTTGGTTATATATAGGAAGTCATACTTCCTATGAAGTTATTTTTTCCATGTATTTAAAATTCCTAGGAAGTGTAAAATTGTGTTTGGTTGATAATCGAGTAAAAGTAAGCAAAGTGAACAATTCCTACGTCTAAATTTCCTTAATTTGAAAAGTTTTGACATTTATACAAATATATTAAAACACATCTATACAAATATATTAAAACACGTGCGAAAGAAAGTCTACGTGTCGCGTGACACTCTCCTCATATTTCTAATGTAAATGTTTTATGTTCATGTGTACTCCTCACTTTTTAAAAATGTGTAAGTACAAAGTATATCGATTGAACGCATGACCTTTGAAATGAAAATTAAGAGCTTAACCATCAAGGCATTGTTTCAAATAAAATATCATAATGTTTCAAATAAAATATCACAAAGTCTCGTAATAATTGTAGTTAACTAGAAAGACTAACAAGTATATACTCCTCCGTTATTTTTATTACTACATTGTAGTATGCCCAACAATTTATGCAATATCACTTTCAAGCTTTTTGCATTGGAGTATAATTTTTGATCCATTTGATGTAAAATAATGAGAAAAAGTGAAAAGGTAGTATCTTTGGGTGGAAATAGAGAAGAACAAATATAAAAGTATTACTTTATGGTGGGCCAAGTACCCCAAATAAAGAAAATATAGCAATTAAAAAGAAACAACCATTTAAAGGAAAATGTAGCGATTAAAAAAAACGGAGGGAGTACATTTTTAACACTTTTATTACGCAACTTATAAGAAAATATTAATGTCATATTCTCTTACCACAATTCCTTTCAAGGTATTGTTTTCAAACTCAAAGATTTCAAAAAAAATTTACTTATCACGTCGTGACGTGAATTTTTTTAATTTCTTAACGAACAAAAAATACGGAAAGTAGCAAAAAAATAAATTATGAAATAAAAAATAATAACATATTTGTTTATTGTAACTAACCCGAGGCATCGCCCGGGCAAACAAACTAGTTCCTGTCAGAGAAACGGTGCCACATGACACTCTTTTCAAGCTTCTAATACACATGTTTATAATCTCATTAAAATATTAACAATATTTAGTTAATAGGATTCAAACACATGGTCTTTGAAGTGAAATGTGAGAGTTTAACCACTTATCCACTACAATTTCAATGCTTAATGTTTTCAAAGTAAAACACAATAAAGTCTTATATTATAAAGACATGGAAAAGTCTTTTGATCTCTAACACCTGTATTAATTAAGTAATAGCATTCTCTTACCCAATTCCATCGAAATTATTATGCTTATCCCCAATATTACGACATTTTTCAATATAATTTATTATGCCATGACGTTCATTTTTCAATTTCACACTAGACAGAATATTACGAAAAACTAATAAATTACTTAAGAAATTTATGAATAATAATATACTTGACAATTGTAACTAACTCGGAGCATCTTCCGGACCAAAATAATAAAATTACTTATGAAATTTATAAATAATAATATAATTGATAATTGCAAACAAATTGGGGCATCTCCTGGACCAAAATACTACAGTTATAGTAACTTTTTCTTGTTTTTATATATAAAAAATTCTTAGTGACCTTTGACCAACAAAATGTAATTGTAACTTGTATATACATCAAAATTATAGGGCAAAAAATAAACGGTTAAATTCAAATACGAAGACAACTACTCGAACAAAAAAAAATTAAAAATAAAATTGGAGACAATTGAAAGCAGACACGGTTTATATTAATGAAGTGGATGAAGTGTCAACTTACATTTAATTACTACCAGTAAATACACGTAGCATATTTTAATGCTTTACAAACTTTTCGAAGAATGAAGGGAAGGAACTTGTGATTGAAATAAGTAGGTAAGGACTTGTTTTTTGAACTTATTTTGATTAAACGGAATTCAATTGAATTAAACTGAACTAAAATAATAATAATAATAATAATAATAATAATAATAATAATAATAATAATAATAATAATAATAATAACTGAACTAAAATTGAAAATAAGTTTTTAAAAAACTGGACCTAAGCTTGCAATGCTACAGCAATATACATCTTTGTCCGGACTCTACGCCCACCATAATACAATTGTAAATTTGTATACTCTTTAAAAAAAACATCGAATGACTTAGAATAAAACATCCAACGATATTCAAGTAAGATTTTAATGGCAGATCTGGATTTCCCACCTATTAACTTTATTGAATTCTATCTTGACTATTATAAAGGTCATATTTAATGAAAAAATAGGTCAAATGCTTACAAGTAAAACATGTATAAGGAAGTATAAAACATCACCATGTAACCTTTTATTAAATTAAGGAGGATTTGCAACGATAATCCTTTGTTTTAGTTTTTTTCTCTTTGTATCCATATTTAATTTCAATTGTCAATGATAATTCCGAGTTTAAGGTTATATTTGAAGATGTGGCATTAGTGACTCTTTTTCGTTATAAACAATTGTCAAATTGGTTGATGTTAAACTAATTAAAGTTTAAACTATAATAATCTATAAAAAAAATTGGTTATTAATCTCATATTCTCAAGTATAACCATAAACCGGAGTTAAATTGAAAATTAAAATAAAATTTAGCTATGAAAGAAAAAAAGTCAAATCATGAGATTATCATTGAAAATTTCCTTAAAATAAATTACACAATAGCCAACACATTAACAATAATGTACACTATCCATAATCTTCAAACTAAGGGGGCTGATACCAATAATGAAAAACATGTAGTTAGTAACTTCATAAAGAAAAAGGAAAAAAAAGAACATGTCATTAGTATGCAATTTTTAAAATAATAAATAGAAGGACCATGTCTAGACCTCAACTCTTACAGTTTATTAGTCTGTTATTTATGAATCTGATTCTCGGTAGTAAGGAGAGATAAGTATTTTCTCTATCCACAACACCATATTTGTCCAGATTCGAACCTAATACCTCTAATTAAGAGTCTTGATAAGTAATTAAAGTACTATATTTTGTTTGAGGGGAAACTAAAGTACTACTTGGTGGAGACCTTATATAATTACCCATAACATATATGTCTAACACCACCCTCATCAGGCCTGAGAGTTCGATTCAATTGCTAGTTCCCAATCTTATACTATTTCTTCAGTTTCATATTACTCACTACACTTCTCAATTCACAGACTTTTAAGCAATTTTTGGAGAAGAGAGAGGTAGAAAGTAAAAAGAAAAGAGACACGTGTGAGAGGAGAGAGATAGAGATCGAAAGGTTATTATTGTCCAAAAGAAAGTGTAGCAAGTAATATGAAACTTCCGACAATAAAAAGTGTAGCGAATATTATGAAACGGACGAAGTAGTTAGGTTTTTGTGATTTTTGTCTTATGCGTCGAATACCCAATTGTAATTTGTCCAGTCCAATATACCTCTAGATAAAACGGACGCAAAGAATAATAATGAGCATTTAACGTATGGATGACCAAAACTTCAATTAAAATGGTCAAATGACTAAGATTTCGCATTGATAGCTAGATAACTCTAATTACGCATTCATCAAACATTTGGACCAAATAGTTGCAAGTACTAGAACCAAATCATACATCAAAACATTATATGAATCTGTACCTAAGTTATTTTTGACAATAAGTGACCCTTATCTATTAGCTATTGTACTAATGATTAAATTATGGTATTTATGACACTTTTATATTAATGTATAAGGATTATTAACCCTAATAGGCAACCACATAGTAGTACTTTGTCCTAGTTTAATACTAAAGGTGATTCCACTTTCTAACATGCAATCACAAATTACAGCATTTCGAGTGTGTTAGGAATTTTGATCCGTTGGCACTGACAGGGGACTGACAAGGTGGACGAAGGTAAACAAGTGAACGCCAAAAGAGGCGGATCGAGTTTTTCCTTTATACTTTACTTGGATCTGTTTTTATGCTATTAGCTATTCTGTTGATTCTTCTCCAAACAGGAACCACCGATTTACAAATCTTATTAACCACAGAATTTAGTGAGCGGCGCCAAATCTTCTCAAGTTCCTTCTCTCCGTGAAGACGTTAGCAAGAATAACTCGTGAAATTAAAGGAGACCGAAATCGGTAACAGAACTTTATTTAGCTGAACTCTCCTTCGCTTTAGAAAAGAGAGTTCTAACAGAAGAATAAGCAGAAGAAAGGGCTAGGGCCATCGAATCGCACTACAGGAGGAAGCACATTGAAGTTGATTGCCACCCAGTTCGTGAGAAAAAAAGTTCTGGCATATTGAAAGCATCCCATGTACCAGCCTGATTCCAGCTTGCAGCATATCCAATCAAAATCTTGGCTAATTGATCGAAATGGGTAGCTCTTGAACGGACGACCCCATTGTTTCTCAAAAAGAATATTGACCAGGGTCGTTGGATTTTGCCTTAGTTGTCTTTTCCTTCTCCTAGTCCAAAGCAAGTGTAAGAATAGATCTAGCATCATCCGCCTTACCTTTCTTGCTTGTAGCTTGAGTTGTTCTAACCCCTGTCGCATCAAGTCCTCAATTTATGTTCTTCACATTCATTAATTTCTTTCTTCCTCGTCGACCACAACGACGGAAACGACGCAAAAAATCCAGACCCGGAAAGACGAAGGGCCGGTGGTGGGAATTGGGGAAAGTCGGGCCTTTATTTATTGTCATCGCATATCAAGGTTATCGTGTTTTTAGAGTGAATTCTAAACCTTCCGTAAAGTGAACTCAAAAGGTTCTTATACAGGGTGGCAAGGGTGTCATTTCCTTCCTTCTTAACCTTTATCGTTGATTGCACGAGCTAGCTAGCAAGTTTTCCGGTGACTAATCTCCCATCGCTAGAACCCAACCGGTAACAAAAAGAAGCTAGTTGGCTTTCCTTATTCGAGTTGCTAAAGTTAGTATAAGGCCTATCAGAAGCACTTTGGAGAATTATTTTTGCTTAGCTTACCCTCCCTCCAACATCACGTTTGAGCTCAAATTGGGTTAATATTAACATGGTAATATGGCCCAATTTTATTACCAAGCGAAGAACAAAAAATTTCGAAGTAATGTCTTTCATGCCCTCTTTTTCGCAAAAATGAAATTTATTTAACCATGAATTGCTAAATTCCACAATTGAATATCGGTTTGACGTTATTGGTAGTTCATTGTTGCTAGTATTTTTTAATGTTTGAAACTCCACTCAAACATCATTAAATCAACTTTCTATTGACACCATTCAATTTTCATATTTGTGTCTTTATGTTTTTTTTACATTTAATTTCTTTTTTATTATTTAATAACCTTTATAATTCAATCTAATTACATACTAGACCAGTTTCCCATTATAAAAATTAAGTAGTATTTGATATAGTGATAAGATCTGTATTCAACAATCTCAAGATTGTGGGGGTGATCAAACTCTACTAAACGTGCTTTAGGGCTGATATTTTCTTATCCTTCCTCCCACTTTCAAGGGACTTATTAGATATCGATCCAGTAAGACAATTCTTTATACTTCTTTCGTTTCATATTACTCTTCAATTCACGGACTCTTAGGTAATTTTTGGTGAAGAGAGAGGCAGAGAGTAAAAATAAAAGGGACCCGTGTGAGAGGAGAAAGATAGAGAGAGTTTATTACCTAAAAAAAAAATGTAACAAGTAATGTGAAACTTCCCACAATAAAAAATATAACGAATATTATGAAACAGAAGAAGTATCAATAAAGAAAAAGTTTTCTATTATAAAAATAATACTCCAATATTATAGGGTGTTGTGGCCTGCGTGGATGGGAAATAGGAGGCTGGGGAGGGCGGCATTCATGCAGTACTTTTCAACCTATGACCGTGAAGGGTAATTATCACTCGCTTCAGCCGTCCTTTTAAAAGTTTAGCCATTCACATGTTGCCACTTTTGCGTCTTTCTTGTTCTTCTCAAAATTTTCAACCAAATTCAAGTTAACCAGCACTATGATCTTATCTTAATTTGCTTTGGACAACACTAGCCACCAGAATAATGGTCAACAATGATAAAAGGTTGAAACCTAAATTATGAGGCTTGCTTTCCTCAATGGGTTAACGTAATCTCATACGTATGAACTTTATCCTTGTGTAATTAGGTAAATGCTGGTTTGGTTGAATATGAATATCATTGAAAAGAAATACTTCTATTATACACTAGGGGAAAAAACATAAAGGGCTGCGCTTTTCGTAAAAGCGCAGCCCTACTAAGCAGAAGGGCTGCGCTTTTTAAAAAATGCGCAGCCCTTCTGTAGGTAAGAAGGGCTGCGCCTTTTTGAAAAGCACAGCCCTACTAAGTGAAGGGCTGCGCATTTTTAAAAAGCGCAACCCTTCTGCTTAGTAGGGCTGCGCTTTTTTAAAAAAGCGCAGCCCTTCCTGAAATATTTTGAAATTTCGGAATCGCGGGCTTTGAAATATTGAGCGGGGATTCGTCAAATATATTATCTCTCATTCTCTCTCCTCTCTCACGTCCCTCATTATTCCTTTCCTCCTTCTCTCTCACCCTCTCTTCTCTCTCATCCTCTCTTCTCTCTCAAAAACTCCCATAAACATTTGCGACAAAAACCTGAAATGATTTGCACTAAACATGGCGACGGAGTCCGATTGCCTATTGTGATACCTTTTCAGAAGCGGAACGGGCCAACGAGTCAAATCACCGCTATGCTGTGATGTTTAGGCTTTTTAAGCCATCCGAGTTCGTTTAAGCCTCCAAATACCCATTTTAAGTTTTTCCGAAATTTTTTTTTCCCTTAAATTATGTATTTGGGTTTTGTTTTATGTATTTAAACATTATTAGGTTGTAGTTCTTGTATTTTCAGATCTATAATGTTCTTGTATACTTCTCTTTGTTTATATATTTTGATTAATGTTCTTGTATATTCTCTTTGTTTTGATTAATGTTCTTGTATACTTCTCTTTGTTTATTTTGATTAATGTTATTCTTGTATACTTCTCTTTGTTTATTTTGATTAATGTTCTTGTATACTTCTCTTTGTATATAATTTCTTGTATTTTCATCTTTGTTTTGATTAATGTTCTTGTATACTTATTGTATACTTCTCTTTGTATATTAGTTTTTGTTCCTTTTTTTCATTTTCGTTTCATTCTTTTTATTGTTTTGGGTTTAGTATTTTCTTTCGTTTCTCTTCTCTTCTGTTTAATTTCAGAAAATGTGAGATTATGAGTAAAAAAATGTCAAAAAAAATTTTTTTTTTTTTTTTTTTTGGTAGGAAGGGTTGCGCTAGTTAGGAAAAAGCGCAGCCCTTCTAGCTCAGAAGGGCTGCGCTTTTTCCTAACTAGCGCAACCCTTCTGGGCTAGAAGGGCTGCGCTTTTTCCTAACTAGCGCAGCCCTTCTAGCTTAAGGGCTGCGCTTTTCTAGCGCAACCCTACTTAAAAAGTGAAGGGCTGCTACTGAAAGGGCTGCTGTCGAAAAGCGCAGCCCTACATGCCTTTTTTAGCGCATCCCTTCTTCATTTTTCCACTAGTGATATGAACATATATCCTTGTAATTATAATAATATATATATATATATATATATATATATATATATATATATATATATATATATATATATATATATATATATATATATATATATATATATGAGTCCAGGTATCCAGATTAGAGTAAGCCGTATCATTATTCTCACATGGTATCAAGAGTACAAGTCTTTTAATCCGATCCTATTCTACGTTACTTGGCGCTCTCGCTTCTGCTCTCATTTTTTTCCGGATCAAAACTCGTGTGTTGCAGATTGCTCAAAGGAAAGGCTCCAACTTGTTTCTCTAAAGTCAATAAAATTCCGAAATGGTGTCAAGCCATGGTGGAAGAGATTAATGCCATGGTTGTCAATAAAACTTGGAATATGGTACCGTATGATGCGTCAAAGAACTTGATTGGTACAGAATGGATTTATATATATGATTAAAATTGATGAAGATGGTCATATGATTAGGCCTAATGCTCATTTGGTCGCTCGAGGATTTGGTCAGCAGGAAGGTATTGATTATTCTGAAACTTTTAGCCCTATTGTCCGATCAACTATTGTATTGATTGCTCTTGTCATTAACTATTACCTATAATTGGGTCATTCGTCAATTTGATGTGAAAAATATCTTTTTACATGGAGATATCATTGAGGAAGTCTACATGAAACAACCTATAAGTTTTGTGCATCCTGCTTTTCCTAACCACATTTGTCGTCTTAGGAAAGCCATATATGGATTGAAACAAGCTTCTCCAAGCTTGGTATATTCGCTTCAATAGTTTGTTACTGCAAGGGGGCTTCTTTAATTGTTAATCGAATACTTCTATGTTTATTTTTCGTCGTGGCAAATATATCCTTTATCTTCTTCGTTCTGTATGTTGATGATATCATTGTCATAGGCAACTCATGTCTTTTGATCACCAAATTCATTTCTCTTTTATCCACTGAGTTTGCTATGAAGGGTTTAGGTGACTTGCACTATTTACTCGGTGTACATGCTATTTGCACGTCCAAAGATTTATTTTTGTGTCAGAAAAAGTATGTTATTAATCTCCTTTTAAAATTTCATTTGCACAAGCCTGTTCGTACGCCTCTTCCTAGTCGAACTACTCTCTTGCTTATTGATGGTGATTTATTAACCGATCTTATTGAGTATTGCAGTATGGTTGGGGCTTTACAATACTTGACTATGGCAAGATATGATATTACGTATGATGTGCATTTAGTTTTCCAATTTATAGCAAACTCAGTGGAAGACTTGTTGGTTGTTAAGCGTATTTACAAGTACTTGCAAGGTACTTCTGACCGGTTTATGGCTTCACCCCTCCAAGATAATGTCTATCATGATTGCATACTCGAATGCTGATTGGGTTGGTTGTCCGAATAGTTGTCGTTCCACCACATGTTATGCCATCTTCTTGGGAGGTAATCTCATCTCCTGGAGCTCGAAAAAGCAACCCATCGTCTCCAAGTCTTCCACAAAAGCAAAGTATCGTGTTGTTGCTTGCATGGTGCAGGACACCCTCTCGATTCGTTCCTTCTTAGATGCATTATTGGGACTAATCATCCGCGTCCCCGATATGTTCATTTATATATGATAATGTTTCTGCTTCTTATCTTGTTGTGAATCCAGTTCAGCATGATTGTAGCAAGTACATCAAGATTGATCATCATTTTGTTCGGGAGCGTGTTGCTCATGGTGATTTAGTTGTTTGTTATGTTCCTACTAAGTTATAGATTGCTGACATCTTTACAAAATGTTTGTCTGATGAACATTTTGAGTTTTTAAGGTCCAATATGTACGTGTTCCCCCCTACACAAATTGAGGGGGTGTAATAGAGGATACTAAGGATATCCTTGTCATTGTATTATTATATAAAAAATATGAGTCCAGACACTCAAATTAAAATAAGTCGTATCATTATTCTCACAATTATAACACATTCTAATTTATGAAAAGGGAATAGCAAACAAAACTTGATCTTGTATTAAGCTTTTACTAGGAATACTTTAAGGTTAAGTATTCCTTATCTTTTTTCCCACTCTCAAAAAGTCTTTACTTGTTTAATTAGGTTGGATTGATATGTACTTCCATGGTTTTGGTATTTCACTAAAAATAACCTACTTCATATATAAAGAAGAGAAAGAAAATCAGGGTGAAACATAGGACATTGCCATAGGTAACTGAGCCACGTGTCTAATGCACGTGAGCAAACCTAGTGGACCGAGTGGTGATTCTTCGTAAAGCCTCACCAGCTTTTCTTTTTGTTCAAAAAGCCAATTTCTTAGATACTTTAACACATGCTAATGAAATTTTTATTGAAGAAAAACACGCTTGGGATTCGAGATAAACTTTCAACATTTAGAAGCAGTAGCACCACCATTCTTTTGGGTTTGTACTTTGTACATACTAAATGAATAAGAAGTACCACTAAATAACCTGGCCTCAAGTATTTTACTGCTATAATCACAAAAGTATTTATGTGCATAAGCCTCTAGATTCTAAAATCATTAAGGTATATAATTGTTCAATATAATTTGACATATCTTACAAAAAGTTACTTTCTCCATAACAAAATAAATGCAACAAATAAATATTTTATACATCATAAATAATACTCATTTGATAAAATATTCATTTGTCGTATTTATTATATTACGGAGAAGTAGTTCGATCAATACAGTTATTTTAAAATAGTTTAAACTGATTATGTTCGGCAATAATAGTTATTGTGATAGTTGTTAATTATGGTAGCAATAGTTGTCAACTGTTGTGCTAGCTATTAGATGTCAGATATTAGTTATTAGAGTTTGATTGCAAAATTTTTTTATGACAATTAGCGTTCAGTAAACTAGTTGTAATGGCCTATTTGGCACTTGTGTTTCATGTAGACAATCGAGTGTAGATTAGGTCAAAATGCTACTTGGGACTTTTAATAGTGTTTGACAATAGCATTTATAATAGAGGTTAGAGGTTGGAGTAGCGCGATTGGATAGCTTTTGAGAAACGTGATAATAAAGGGTTCACAACTAAAAGTAGTAGTTCATATAGCAAACACTTATTTTCTTTTTCTTTTTATTTCTTCTTTTTTTTTTTCCTAAAAGCTAAACTTTTATTATCCATATGATATATTCATGTGGTGAGGAGCTTAAGATATATTTCCTCCAATCTTCAAAAATCTCTCCACTTGTGTTTCGGTTTCCAATGCACTAATTTAATCATTAAAATATGTTATTCTATAAAAAAGCGTACAATAAAAGTTTTTGTTGGTGTGCGATCACAAAGGCGAACATGATGCAGGTGACTTCAGCTCATGAATTAGCACGATGGTATAAGCTCTATAAGATGTCTCTTAGTTAAATTTATCTAACAATTTATTGTACGTTTTCTCAATAGAAAATATAATATATATATATATATATATATATATATATATATATATATATATATATATATATATATATATAAATGGGTAATACTTTTGCACATTAAGGTGTTATATAAATTCACATAATCACATTTTGGTCAAAAAGTTCTACTTTGACATTATGATATGGTGGGATTTCATTTTGATGTAAGCTGTTTTCTAATTCCATAGGCTGCATAACATATTCGAAAAAATTAGCGTCATGTGGTTTCACTGATTTCTTTTGTTATTTATGAGGTTTTAAGAAAATCATCACTTTAGTGTCTTGAGAAATTCTACTTTTTGCTCCCTTGTGGATTTATTAGTGACAGTTTGATCCCTTAAGGTTTCAAGAAAAAGCAGTTTGATCCCTTGAGGTTTTAAGAAAAATTGAACTTTGGTGCCATAAAGTTAACTAATTTCATTCGTGTTCATTAAGGAAAAAACTTTATCTATCCAGTGGGTCAACAACCCACTATTAATAGAAATAAATAAATTGTGGAATTCAACTCATCGATTTTAATAGTTTTTTAATGCTCTATGTCTAGTGGGTTAACTACCCACCGAGTAGATGTAGCATTGCCCGTTCATCAATGGTTTCATTAATCCCATTTTGATGTGTCAGCATTACTCTTAATTCCATCTTCATGATTCTTGATCTTCATACCTTTCTCCATGTATTTTATCATTTCACCAACTTAAAATTAATCACTTTAACCTATTTATGTATATAACTCAAAACTTTTAGTAATGAATGTGTTAATGATGGGAAAAAATAGAAAACTTAAGGACCATAATCATAAGATCAAGAACTCTTAACATAACCTACTTTTCTATCAGCTAGCCACATTGCTATTTTCAAGTTAGTTAATTTTTTTTGTAGATATTAAAGAGGCATGGTTAGGATTTAGCTTTCCTAACTGCTTTTGGTTAGGGTTGAGCATGTCGATTTTGTTTGTCTCCGAGCAGTCAACAAGCTATCAAGGCTATGTTTGGCAACACTGACTGAAATGGAGCTGAAACTGATAAGGTGGCTGAAAATCATTAGGTAGCAGCTGAAACTGTTAAGGTGTTGAAACTGATAAGCTAGCTGATTACATAACCTGTTTGGTAAAATTATTTATGAATGTAGCTGAAATATCTTTTTAGGCGTAAAAAAATAAAAAGAAAATATGTTTTTAGGCTTAAAAAGATAAAAAGAAAATAAAACAAATAAAAAATTTCAGCACCTGATCTTAGACGCTATATTTTACTCCAACTCAATTTCAGTCAAGTTTTGGATTTACATTTTATTTAAGTTCCTCCGCCAAACACCAGTAATCATATAAGGTGACTTAAAATTGTAGCACCTTATCATTTAAGTCACCTGAAATGCTTCCCCAAACAGAGCCCAAATGCACTACTTCTTCGTCAATATCTTTAATCATGTAAAAGAGAAAATTATAAGATAATGATAATATGAAAGTTGAATAAAGACGAATCAAATAAGACCACAGTTTACTAAATATTTTTCTTATACGTTTGTGAGAGCATATGGGATAAGGTTGGTAGATAAACAAAGGTAAACTACTAGTACAAAGATTTCCAAAAAATAAATTTGAAACGGTAAGTAAGAAAATCTTAAGAAAACCGAGGAAAGGCCACTGGAGTTAATCCCAGGTTATCAAAGTGAAATATAAAGTACATTATAGTAGAGGGCATGAATAATATAAAATTAGAGCACTAAATAGTCTATAACCTTAGAGTACATAGTATTCCTTTTTTTCCATCGTAATTGTTTCTTTTTTACAAGATTTTCAAAATAAATATTTGACCTTCAATTTCTTACTAATAAAAAAAATAAAAGTTGCTATTACAAAATTACACATTGAGCTCATAACAGGATGCCATCTGAATAAGTTTTTTTATATATAAAAATGAGAAAATTAATTTTGGCAAAAAAATTTAAAATATGACCTTAAAAAAAGTAAACAAACATTATATTATAACACAGAGAAAATATTTACAAAATTGTACGTTCCAATTAAACTTTCATGAAACCTCAAGATATATATCAAATTGAAAATTAAATAGCATTTTAGAGAATCAATTAGTAATCTATAAACCAATGACATAATAAAACTGTCAATGGCAGAGAACATAAAATAAGAACACTCACTAATGAAGAGTAAGATATTACAATAAATCCCTAATTACTTAAACAATGTGCCGCCGCTGAAACCCCTATCACGCGTAAAAGAACGATCATACATCATATAGATAGAAGAATGTCCAATTACAACGGCTTTTGCTTTCACCAAATCACATTTTATTAAATTTTATAAAGTCTAGTAGAGCTTAGGTTACGTACTTTTTATTTAATCAAGTATGAGTATAATATACTTCTTAATTATCATAGTATAAATTTATTCCTTCAAGTAGTTTTGTCAGTATATGACCCTCTGTTTTTATTAAAAAAAATAGGATATGCCCCTCTTGTGTACTAAGCAATATACTAATAATATAATTAAGTGAATTGCGTGGATACACTTGGTAGCACATGACCCCCTCATTAACATTTAAACGTACACTTGGTAATACTAATTGGTATGAATTAGTATTAATTTAGTCATAGTTGGCATAAATCATTATCTTCTTTTCCGTCGCTTTCTCTCACTTTCACTATTTGCATGAGCACATCTAGATGACTAAGATCGAACGACCAAGATTATGACGGGTATATCTATGTGAAAGTGATAAACTTCATCATAAGATAAGGACAAATTTAGTTTAAGCTTGCTAGGTAGCTCATGAATCGAAATCATGACAATTAATTATATATAAAAAATGTACAATACATGTATACATTGTTTTTACAATATTTGTGTACATATATTCTTATAAGTCGGTTAGTGTTTTGATCAATTTTTTTCTAACTTTTGACTACAAAAGTAATAAAAGTATTAGGGAAAGAACATAAAGATGTAGAGGAAGAAAATTTTATTTTGAAGTGTTTAACATTAATGTTAGTCAACCTAATTATCTCCCGTGATTAATTTGGAACAAAATTTTATTTGTATACAATCCACTTACTTACATCTATATCTATACAAATATATTAAAAGGCGTGAGGAAAAAAAAGTCTACGTGTCACGTGGTAGTCTACTCAAATTTCGAATGCAAATGTTTTATGTTTATGTGTACTTTTCATTTTAAAAAAATAATGTGTAAGTACAAGGTATTGAACACATGACCTTTGAAATGAAAATTAAGAGATTAACCATCAATAGATTAAGATTTCGTTGTCTAATGTTTCAAATAAAATATGAAGTCTTGTAATAATTATAATTAACTAAAAAGACTTAAACAAGTATATACATCTCTAACACTCTTATTACGTAACTTACAAGAAAATATTGATTTCATATTCTCTTACCACAATTCCTTTTGAGGTATTGTTTTCAAACTCAAACCTTTCAAAAAAATTTACTTATCACATCGGGATGTGAAATTTTTTTAATTTCTTAATGGACAAAAAATACAAAAAGTAGCAAAATAAATTATAAATTTAAAAACAATAATATATTTGTTTATTGTAACTGAACCGAGACATCGCACGGGCAAAAAAAATTAGTAAAATATATTAAAAGGCGTTACTAAACAAGGAAGTGTGTCACATGGCGCTTTCCCTAGGGAGTTTTAGTTCATGTAATCCGATCCATGTATAATAAAAAATTAGAAATTGCATAATATTAGGTTCTGATCCCATGACCTCAAGTTCATATACTAAAGTTTTAATCACTAGACTAAGTTGTATTTGGTGTTATCATTTGAAAGTACAATATTTGGTGCTAAACCATTCGGGAAATCCATTGAGCTTGAAACAAGTGTCCTTAGTATGCACTTGTTTCTTACAATACTCACAATATATATATCAATCTTATCCTTCCTCCAGTCTTTCTTATATGCACCTTTAGCATGGAATGTCTGTTTATGTGCAAGAAGAGCACTACCCTCATTGCTATGGTTTATTTCACTAACCTCCTTCTGTTTTTCTACTTGTTGTGCTAAGTAGAAGGCTCTACTTATAGGAGGTAATGGATCCATAGCTAAAATGTTACTTATTGCATTATCAAACCCACTGTTCAAGCCTAACAACAACTGCATTAACTTCTCTTAATTTAGATTCAAATTCAGACAATCTTTTTAAAAAATTACAACTACATTTAGACAAAATTTCACAAGTACAAGATGGCATACTCCGTAGGTTTTGTAATTCATCCCAACATCTCTTCAATTTGCCATAATAGACTGATTTTCTTGACGCAAATTATCTAATTCACGTTTCAATTGGTAAATTTGTGGTCCATTTGATTGACCATAACATTATCCAATTTCACTCCATAATTGCGCCGAACTTTCAACAAACGCAAAAATCTCACCTACATCTTCATTCATAGAGTTCATCAACCAACAAATTATCAAGTAATCACAACGAATCCATCTATTATTATCCTTATCAGTTTCTTCAGGTTTTTCAATAGTTCCTTCAACAAAACCTAAAATGTTCTTAGCAGTTAAAGCACTACGAACATTATGCTTCCATCTAACATAATTGTTGCCATTCAAATTGAAAGTAATTAATTTGCTTATAGTTTAATTAGAATTTGAGACAAGAAGTGGATCATTATAAGATGCACTTACATTTGAAATTCTTTCCAGAAAATGAATTCGAATGCTCGAGGTTCTAATCTTCTCTATCGCCTCCATTGTTATTGATTTTCGCCATTTTTGCAGAAGAAATTGAATCAACAGATTCAGACTTACAGAAGTATGAAGATTACGGGAGAAAATATAGAAAACTTAAGCAAGAATTAACCGATTTCGCTCTAATACCATGAGAATTATCAGAGAAGTAAAGTATGAAAGAGAGAATATATCTCAGAAAAACTCTCTATACTCAATTGTATTTCATCAAAGAGAAAAGAAGGAAGAGAGACCTACTTATAGTAGCTAGGTACAAGCTGCCAGCAGGTAGTTTAGCTAGTTATAACAACTAACTGAGTTTGTTATTACAAGCTAGAGCCATATAATAAATAACATAAAAGAAATCAACTATATACAAGCCTTTGTTCTTCATAGTACCATCCTAAGCCAAGCAACACCCTCGATGTTCTTCAATAAAATAGCACGAAGGTCCTTCGAGACCGGCCTCAAAATTTCAAACTTTTGAGTAAGAAGAACACCATGATTTAATTTGCAAGTCAATCACTAGTAAAAAAAACGTTGATTTGCGTCTCTTGAATTGCGTCGCACAACAGGTTAAACGACGCAGAAGTGTCATTTGCGTCGGATGGGTGTTAAATGCGACGCAAATCATGGTTCATGTGCGTCGTATTTGAGGTGCATTTAACGCAAATATTTAAAGAAAATGGGAGGGAGAATAATGTGCGTCGGATGCTTTACTTTGTGCGACGCAAATAATTTAAACGATTTGCGACGGACCCCTTGCTATGTGCGACGCATATCATTGGGCCCAGGAATTAGCCCACTTCTCAACCTAACATTTAAGCGCCCAACTCCCTCTCTAAACCTAAAACTCCCACTTTCCTAAAACTCCTCTCTATACCGCCACTTAATATTTCTCCCTAAAATTCTTCTATCTTCTCCCTTCTTCAATCTCTTGTACCCTAAAACCCCCCAATCTCCTCTCTCCTTACTAAATTCTTCATCTTTCTCCTTTCGTCTGCTGCCGCAGTCTCTTTCTCCTCGTCGAGCTAATTTCGTCTGTTGCAGTTGGTGATCGAAGAATAGCAATCCTAAAACTCCTCGTGGTTGTTGCGGTTGGTGCTACCGTGGTCGTCGTTGTTGTTCATTTGTGTGTTCCAACCGTCGAGAAGCCACGAAGGTTCTAGATCTCCCTTCATCGAAGAATAGCAAGAACGCATCGCTCATTCCCAGGTTTTTAGGATCTTTAGTTGTATTATATTAGTTGTTGAGAGATTCAATTTTAGGCTTTTTAGAGTATTTTTTGTTTGGATTAATGAATTTTGCTTCAATTCTTCATTGTATTTCTACATTCTTTCAAATCTGCAAGTTTTTTTTTAAATTTCTTTGTTCTCTTTAATTCTTGATTTTGTACATATTTTTTCGAATTCCGCGATGTGTTCCCTTCGTCGTTGCAGTTGGTGGTGTTGTGATGTATTATTTCATCGAGCATGTTTAGCATATGTTGCGATGCATTCTTGATTTTCCTTACTACTATTCTTTGTTGGTATGGATATCCATTCTTGTTTTATCTCTTTTACGCTCCTTTTCCCAATTTTTGTGTTGTTGTATCTGTTTTAGTGCGTGGATCATCAACGATTTTTTTTTTGTTTAAAAAACGCAAATTTGCGTCGGATATAGAGGCACGTTAGAGGGAAATTGATGTTTTTGTTAAAAAAAAAAAAATCAATTTGCGTCGGATGTGGCTCTATATTTGACGCAAATATACTTTTTTTGGTAAAAAAATTAGGGTTGTGGTTGACATGTGCGTCGTACCACACTACAGATCCGACGCAAATGGGTTATGATTTGCGTCGCATCACCTCCGAGGCAGATCATCTCTATGTAATTTGCGTCGAGGCCTGTCCCATCGGCCCCATATCAGGCGCAAATGGGGTCTCGCATCTGACGCAAAATGATGATTCTGTACTGATGAATCCACCACCCTATTCAATTTGTCTCTCTGTAACAATGACTAATGGTTACCTCCCAATCCTCTCTATTCAGCAAGGACTTGTGGCGGTGAATAAGATGAATATAGGAAAAATAAGTTGAGGCCTTGTCAAACTAGCAGCCGAACAACCACTTTCGAGTCTACTAAGACTTGCACTCTTTTGTAAGCCATAATTGTAAAATTAATTAAATGAAATTTGTTTAATACTGTGGCTAGATAATAATCTAATTGAAAGTCAATTGTAAAATCAATTAAATTTAATTCGGTCAATATTTTGCTTTTGATGTTTGTGCAATCTTTTACGAGGTTCAAAATCAGTGGTTGAACAGTTGGGTAGTGGTCTTTAAATCCTAATAAGCACAACATTGCCATTTTTTTAGCCGTAATGATAGAGAATATGTTAATATTCTCATCTATTTATGTAAATATATTATTTTATGTAATTTTGATTTTTGATAGAGTATAGTAATAGGATTTCAACTAATATCAACTTAACTTTTCTTTTGAGTTGGTCTTTTGACATGATGTTTGCTTGTTGGGGTCTAAATATGGGCTTAAACCCATTATGGTTCAACTTCATGTCCTTTGTTGAAAAGGAGCTCGACCCAAGCGAAGAAAGTGGAATTAAGGTATCTAAAGGATTGACCCCCATGCTTCCTATACCTACTTCCCACTATATATATTTAGTTTGGCACCAGGAGAAAGGTACATCTAACTAAATAGACACATATATTTGACAATTCTCTCTACTTTCTTGCTTTTTCTTTCTCATCCAACTGAGTTAAGCGTCAGAAGAGAGTTCGCCCGAAAAACCCCCAAGTTAGTATTCTTGTCTAATTTTGTAAGTGACGAATGTAGATCATCCAAGGCACATTAGCATGGCATACTCCTCCTGTTCAACCAGGGTTTGTTTGAAACCAAACTTCTCCTCAGGAGGATAGATGGGACGATTCAGGTGAATCTCTTTCCCCTTCAAGCTTACCTACTACAATACCACAACCCATTTGGAAATTCAATCCAACATCCATCAAACTCATACCCAATTAGCAAAGTTTGGTTTACTAATCCCACTTGATCACACTAATGTTTTTAGGCACAACATCCCATGGTATCAGAGCCAACGAGACATAAATGTTACGGTTCAAATCTCGTCCACACTTCCTTTCCAAGTGGAATATGTAGCGTCATACAGAGACGTGTGTTGCATCCACACATCAAACGCAAAGGGCACTCGCGTGATGAGCCGTGATAACGTATTAAATATTCAAGGGGCTTCAACCAGCAGGTTAAATTGTTGGTTGACTTGGTCTTTTGATAGTATTAATCACACTTATCAAAGTTTTTTTTAGAAAAATAAACATCTCCTACCAACATAAGCAATTCATTTTTATCTTTGCAAGCACATTTAATAAATTATAGTTTCTCCCAACGAGTATTCATCAATATAATAATAATAATAATAATAATAATAATAATAATAATAATAATAATAATGACAATAATAAATAACAATAATAGTAGTAACAATAATAATTATCATAAAAGTAGTAGTAGTAATCATAATAGTAATAATGAAATCATAGTAATAATATATAATAATAATCATAGTAGCAAGTAGTAGTCGTCTTTGCTGAGTAGTAATAATAATAACAATAATAATAATATTAGGATTTTTTAACAAGAATAATACAAACTTTTGCCCATTCTCTCGCAATAATACAAACTTTTGATTATTATGTAATAATACAAATT